>NW_020170419.1:571546-619476 GCF_000524195.1 Echinococcus granulosus | reverse complement strand
CGGGTGCAGGTGGCCTCTTACTCTCTTCTCATAAAAGGCAGAGAAGAGCCTCCACCTTTTAAAAGCCACATTTTTTGTTTTTGAAGCATTTTCTCTCGTGCCTTTTCCTTTCTAAGGCTGCGAGTTATTGTACAAAAGTGAGTGCTAATGCTTTTAACAACCAGAAAATTCTTTCTTTTAATTTTAGACTTTTAAGATGTATTTTTTGGTGTAGCGAGACCGGATATTGTTACCTGTAGGCTAAAAGGGTTGATTATTCCCTCTCCATCCAATATTTCCCCTTACTTTTCCTATCTCAACGTTCATTAACAGGGCGAGCGAGTCATGAGTTTATTGACTGCTGCCTCCCTCCTAGCTGCCCCGACAACTTATCCCACCTGAAATGGTTTGCCATATCGGTGAATGATGTAGCGGTGACTATTGGCACTGGCTTTCTAGGTGTTGTCCACCGCATCCCCGATTGGCTCTGGATTACCTTCTAATCGATAGTTGGTTGGTCGATTTTTTAAGACCATTATTGGTTCTTAATTGAGGTCTTGAAATTGACACTTTTGAGTGCTTTCACTGTTTTCATCATATTTCCCCCTTTGAAGTAATCATTTATTCAAGTTGTTTTAATTAATGAGCCCACCTCATCAAATTATTAATCTTGTGATAGATCTCCTCACTCATTTCCTCCTTCATTTTCCCGTTTTTTAAAGGTAAGTAAAACAAAATACCAGGAGGATGAGGTGGTTCCAGATTTCATTCGTTTTATTTTCGCATTTACCGGGGAAGATTTATTTTCTTTCTACCCACTGTGCGTCCCCCCCACCTCCATCCTCCTCCTTCGCATCGTTCACATTGGGGACTTATTTTTAGACCAACGCGTACTAGATCAGTGAGGCACTCATTCACCTAAGATATAAAACCTATTCGAAAAAAAGTGAAAAAAACACGTACACACTAACGTTATCTTTAAGTGGGAGGAAGGGGTGGAGGACAAAGGGTGAAAGGACGGTAGGAAGGGCTCTCCTTCAGTGGGCACTTTGCATTCCTTTCCACTACTATTGACAGTAGCCTAAGTGGGAATCCGTAAACTTCTACATGTCCTTTTTTTACACCACATTTTAAAACCTACATTCTTGTATCCGGTCCACTGACTTTATCCCAGTCAGCTTGGATACTCTTTTCGCTCATTTACGTCAAATAATATGAATGTAAGTAGGGTAAACAGCTTAGTTACGCTTTTGTTACGGCGGTCCTGGGAGAAGTTAACGTAGGCCTCCTCAAGCCGCGAACGTTAAGTCCCCACCTTAACCGCTCGGAATATAACAAGATAAGGTGCACTAGTAACAAACAAGTGACATATATGTCCTGTTGCGTCAATATCGTTTATATTTATTCTACTGGTGACGAAATGTCAAGGCAAGGTGTCCCCCTTCCGACTAAAAAAGATCTACAGTACGTTTTTAAGTCTAGGAAATCCTGTTGATGCATGAATGACTGTGTGGGTGACGCCGAATTTCTTACTGAAGTAAGGGTAGGTACCACTTTGCACTCTCCTGTAAGACTGGAGATGCTGTGACACCAAAAGTATGTCGTTTTAGGGATTAGTAGGGTGTGAAAAGTGTTCATTGCTATCAGAATGTCAGGCGAAACGACTATAGCTACTGATTTAAGTAGTGTCTGCTACACGTTGTGTATTTCGATGAAGTGCCTCCACTCTTTTTGTTCAAGGCGAACTATGTCACAAGGAAGTCATTTAGAGGGTACAACTAAGAGGCATGCATTACACATTCCGATTACATTCATACTTTTGTGTTTTTTACAAGTAAACGTACTTTCTCTCCCCGCCTCCGTTGCCCCTCACCCCTAAAAAGTGGCATCTATTGCAAGAAAAATGTATAATTATACACTAATTTTGTGAGGGCTTCTTATTTTAACTCCCATTATTAAGTAACAGAAGTCGCCTAACACCTGGGTGGTTGGTATCAGATTTCCACCAAAGAAAAAGGAAAAAATAGGTGTGTTCTGTAGTATGGCTGAATGAAATGACTAGCAGAAATGCATTCTATTGTTTATTTGCAGGTATTTCGAAGCGTTTGCTTACTTGTGTTGGGAATTGAAACTCCCTTGGGCTGTAAGTACCTATAGAGAATCTACATGCACCTCCAAGCACACTACCCCATGGCACATTTTTAAGGCAAGCACATTACTTCATGGTCAGAAGACTGGGCTTGTTTTATGTCTGTGAGAGGGGGGGGGGGTCAAGCAACACTGCTTACCTGAGATCCATCCTTCCATCCACAGGATCTGGGGGGGGGGGGAAGTGTGGAGAATCGGTCGATTGGAAGGAAGTCCTATTCGTACAAAGTGGCCTCGAAGTGGAGCGTTTGAAGGATCCAATTTCGTGCTGGCTACTTTCGTTCACTCCTTACATGCCTTCAATATAGTTTTTCCAGATAAATATTGGGAAAGGAGGGGTTTCTGAAACCTCCAAATAAATGTGTTTACCAGTGGTACCACATGGAGATGAAGGGGTGTGGGCCCTGTTGGGTGCTTGCTTGGGAATAACCACCGCCGGTCAGTAAACAACCTCTTCCTCTCGGGATGCATGGAAGAAGTGATGCATAACTAGGCAGTCTGTGAAGCCTTCCGTTATTTGTTAAGCTTGAATTAACGTATCAATGTGGAGAGTAGTCTTTAACGCCGTTATTCATCATCTTAATCAAATTGCCGGATTGTTCACTATCTTTAAAGCCCCCAGTCGTCGTCCGCATTTCTCTAGAAGGTTGAATTGATATTACCAAAGTTTGTGGGCACTTGGTAGTGGTACAAGATTAATGAAAGGCATGATCAGTCGGGCAAAGCCGGATCAGAGGTCGCACCACGTCAGAATTAGGGAAAATCACTTTGATGTTCATTTTCTCTCCCCTTTTTAGATGAAAAAGAGGAATGCAGACTGCGCGATCTTCCCCACCGAGCTAACTTCTGCAATAGCGCATCGAATGGTGGAGACACGAAGGTGTGAGGAAAAAGCACTTTCTCGTTCAAGGGGACTTCTGGACTCCAATTAATCACCATTATCGCCCTCATTGCTACAACCTGCCATTGATGAGGTGCAGTCGATGTCAATGGTGGTATGTCAAAATTGTCAACACCACATAGACATTTTTTCTAGGAGGCCAAAATGACATCCGCAACAAAAGCTTTCGATTGCGTTCTATTTATCTGTTTCTACTATCTATCAAGTAGAAAAGTTAAAAATTGACTAAAAATCTACCGAAAATTTGCCACACTTTTATGACCATTTATTTTGACATGTGATCATTTGTCAAACATCTGCTGCTGCGTGATTGGGACCTTGCAAGGCCCCTCCACCCCCTGCGAAAAGTACATTTCTATGGGCTCTGTAACAGGCGGTTTCGGAGGATAGCTGAAATTTTTTTTCTTTTTTCCCTCTCTTTAAAAAGACAGTTTTCCTTGAGGATGCTAAGAAATGCGTTTTAGTTGAGTTTTTTCTTTATTCCAACTAAGAATCGCGATTTCCCCCTCCCCTGCTCCAATAGCTTTTCCCATCTTCAGTCATTGTTTCATCGAAAGGGAAGAGTTGAAGAGGGTCTCGCGAATCTAAGTCAAAAAGGATTCTGTTTCGCCTTCTTCAAAATCATCCTGACAACTGCCATTTTTACTATGACCTCTGACATGTCTCTTTATTCTTTTTGGGGGGAGGTATTAATGTTCTACAAACTAGTAGTGTTCTTTCCTGATAAAATGCTCTAAATTATGCATGTTTACGTGTGGAGTGTGCATGTGTGTGTGTCACATTCCTCTTATCCCCTCATTTCTCATCACACCTGATCTATCTGGTCAGGAGGTGGTGGGAAAACAGGAGGAAGTGTGTGTGTAGATGGGTGGGTGGGTTGGTCTGTTGGTTGGTTGGTTGGTTGGATGGTCGGTGTCCTTGATTGCAGACCTGACAGGAAAGTCAACTTTTGTACAAAGTAGAATGCTATTGCCATCTCCCTACGTGTTTACGCCCTGCACTTTCGACATTTCCTGCACTGATTTGTGACAGGTGAATTAGTTATTGGGGTTGACGATTTGGAAGGTAGCTTTATTGTATTTTACTGTCCTACAGAATGTCTGCCAGACTACTGGCGGAGCTATGCAGCGCTGTCATCGAATAGACTCATTTGTGACATATGGACAAGGTTGACATTGACCACGTCCATCCCGTCCACGTTTCGTTAGAACAAGGGACAGCTCGTTGTCTCTATACTTATGCGTGCGTGGAGGTTGAACTTTCAGGATCGGATCGTAAACTCGCCTGTTTAAGGGGGAGGGGGGAGGATACAATGCCAGTTGAGTCAAGCGTTGGAGGCCTTCTCTTGGGCCTGTAAATATCCTGTAGAGTTCGTTGTCCGCTTAGGATGCCACCTTCACAAATGTCAGCGGCGATGCTGCTCTCTGATGCCTTATTTAACGTGCACCTCCGAAATAAGGCTTGTCTCCTAGGGTGTGGTTGATTCTGTGCAGAGCTGTCAGGGCTTGACTTGATGAATGTATGGATAGATGGAGGGTTGGCATGTTATTTACTAATTCTTTCAAGCACGCACTTCCTCTACCCCTACATATATTTTGGATTAATAAGAGATAGGGGGTGGTAGGGTGCTGAAGAAAAAGCGGAAAGAGAGGACAGGCACCAGGTCATGATTTCATTTTTTTACTATTTCGTCCTTGTCCTGTTTTTTTCTCCCA
Organism: Echinococcus granulosus; assembly: GCF_000524195.1. NCBI lineage: Eukaryota > Metazoa > Platyhelminthes > Cestoda > Cyclophyllidea > Taeniidae > Echinococcus > Echinococcus granulosus. Next base: position 614,733 of record NW_020170419.1, on the reverse strand, counting down.
TCATGCACTGGTTTTCTTATGATGAAAAGGCAACTCTTCGAGGTTGGAAAATCTCATTCTATCTGAAGATGAGCCTGATTTTTCTATCAAATTTGTAGAGGCACTTTTTAAAACGTTTCTTTTTTGATATCAGGGTTTGTTTCTTTGCTTCTCTCTCCAATAGACCTTCATCTGATATCCTGTCAGTCCCAAGATAAGCATGTTCTTGAATGTGGGGTACTGAAGATGATCATGACGTCTTTCAGACTGTCAAGACACCTGTATGGATAGAAGAGAAGATCAACCATCATAGCTGCATAGATATGTTAGATGATTTGACATTTATCCATTGTGCCACGTATTTGTGACACCAGGTTCTGAAACGAAAAATGGGATGTCATGCGACATACATGTGACGTCCCAAGCATTTGTGGTGTGGGAGGCAGGCGATTTCTCTATGCAAAAGTACAGGACCTCTCTCTCCCTCCCCCATTCCCTGCCCCCTCCTGCAGGTAAGCCTCTCGATCCAGACCTTGAAAAGTCAACATTTTTGACATCGTCACATAGTGAAGCCTACTTCCTTTTGTCTGCCTGCCAATGTAGAAGTGTTGCGAGCATGAGGTTGGGACGAGGATGAAGTTTTACTTTTCCGTCCAATTTAAAAAAATTAATAATCGAAAGTGGATTCACCAGAGATCCTTTGTCGTTGATCCAACACTAAATGAATGGTGAGGCTCCCTCTTTAGGTATCCTAGTCCAGTGGCTCAAAGCCACAGACGCTACAATTTTTATCCGCCTTCTTGATTGACGGGATGCCAACTGACCCAGTGCAGATGTGTGTCACCATTGCTACGTTTTCATTGGCTTGTGGAATTGCTGAAAAATTAGTAGTCCCGTTTTAACTTGAGCGACCTCTAGTACAATAAAATAACAAAAATATTGGATCAGTTTACACTTGAGGCATTTTAAAACTGGAATTCCACTTGTTTTTTTTCTTAATTTGTCCCCTTTTTTGCTCTAAAGTGAAACAGTCACGCAAGAAGGTGGCGGCGGCGGCCTTATCTTTCACCACACCTGTATTTCGCACGTTCTCTTGCCTTGGGAAGTAATCACAGGTGCATTTCCATGTGACTCTCCTCTTCTCTATTACCTTTCAATAAGGGGAGCAGTTAGTCAATAAGAAAAAAGGAGAGGAAAGAAAAAGAGGTGAATTAACTTTCGACAATGTGAAATTCCACTTAGTTAGGTTGAGACATCAAAAGTGCATTCATTTGGGGCACAGGGATGTGCGGTTGAAATTGTGCGGTAGAACAGCGGAGCTTGAAGAGGGAGGGAGAGAGATAGAGAGGACAAGAGCGAGATTGCAGAGGGGGTAGAGGAGAAGAAGGTGCCTTGATCTACGCCATCTCTTTATTTCGTGCCTTTTTCTCAGGCACTTTTAATTAAACCAAGGCTTGTGAGGCAGACAACACAATATCGTCCTCCTTCTCTCTGTCATTTTTAGACCTCAATCAGGCACTTTAACTCATATTTGACAAGCTGACTAGTGCCTTCGTGACACCGGGACCAGTTTCGCCGTCATTTTTGAGCTTTTCTTTTTTGAGAAAATTCGAAATTGAAAAAAGGGCTGAAAAGCACACCTCTTTTAACTTTAACTGGAAATAAAAAATTTTTGACTGCACTTATTGGCATCCCCAGGGGCACAAGTGGGTGACATTAAATGGTGGCTAAGTCATCGCACATGTCCTAGGTCAGTTCACCTACCATGGTATTACCACTGTTTATGCGTGTGTGTGTGTGTTTGATAACAATGGCACTTTCTGCGGATATCTCATCATGTAGAAGCCTTGACGCCTATCAGAGTGCTGGTAGAACTTCTAGCTGCAGTCTGCCGGTTGTACGTCTGTCTGTGTCAACCCTGGCTGTGGTGATGTTGCCAAGTTCACAGTCTCGGTAGCCGTTCGTCTTGATCAGTGATAAAACTGCACACAAGGGAGGAACACGCACCTTTGGGAACGAATCGTGAACCCGACAAGAAAGTTAGTGCCCGTGAGAAACAAGCATACCTTCCCGCTTTTAAGCCATGTCTGATTGAAGTAGACCGCTGAAGGACGGTTTAGCAAATATTTGTAGTTACGCATTTTCTACCGTCATTTGATGACCCGTGAGGGATACTTCTCGACGCAATAATGGGTAAGTGGGGCTTTAAAACACGGTGTCCAATTCTGCCTCCTTTCCTTCCTCCTCACCTCCAACGAAAAGGCTATCGTTCAACTGTTGGGTTTGTCATGAGATCTACCAATTGTTGACCACACCTTTTCGCCTCAGCTTAAAGCCTGTGACATTATGCTTCTTTGCTCTTTCCCGTGTCCCCGTCACTCCACTCTCCGCTATTCATTACGTTGCACTCTTAGTGGATTATGCTTTCGCCTTCTGCGTAGTTTACCTTTCTTCTTTTTTACCTCCTTTAATTCACGCCGAGGGAGGCGAAATTGAACTAGAGAGCTTTGTAGAACGAACAAATCTGCTCCAAGTAAGGAATGGCCGAAAAAATGAGAGATTTTTCGCGCTTTTTGTTTAATAATTGCCGTAAAAAGGGAAGTTATGAGACTAAATTTGATATCTTTCCACTCTCCTCCCCCCTTCCCTCGCCCTCTAATTCCTCCTCTAGAATGAAAAGGCGATTATTTCATAACAAACTGGAAAGAAGGAATCGTAATAAAATGTTTGTTCTACATTTATTCTTCTGCCCTCGGAGAGTGAGGTAAGCAATCTACCCAGGTCTATGCGGTGCTATAAAATTTGACTGGTGCACCATATCTATCCTCGCACGAACCCTGGCGCAAAAGGCTATCCACACCGACGAATGGGGCATCATTACATTCCACACGCATTTGGTAATGAAATGGTCCTGTGTGTGTGTGTGGGTGTGTGTTTGAGAGAGGCGCTGTTAGAGTCAAATCGTGTCATGCCTACTGTGGTGGTCGGTACTACAGAGGGGGTAGGGGGTAGGAGCAAGTAACAAATGTGTCACAATCGTGCTTGAGCCAATCTACATCACTACGGCTTGATCAAGATAGCAGGCAAATGAGAGTAGTGCTTGTGAGTGTGTGTGTGTATGCGGTTGCGTGTGTTGATGACGTGCAGCTGCCTTGTGAACGAGTACGTTTATAATCTCCCAAGTCCAGGAATGTATCCGCAGACTGGCCACAGAAGGCGTAATGCAGTAAATAAGGCAACTTTTTATCGTTTTTAATGTGCATGTCTTTTATTTCGCCTGGCTGTATGTCTGCCGGTTGTTGTGATCTCGGCTTTAGCGCCTCTTAATTTACAGTCTTGTTATTTGTTAGATTCAATGAATATTCAATCGCAGCGTGTGAGACGTATGTGGGCAAATTGGCAACCTTAAAAGCCCCACTTTGATGCAAATATTATTTGGAACTACTTCATCTTTTGTGGAGTTTTGACTTATGCTTTGCCCTTCTCAAGTTTACTTTTTTGTAGCTACGAAATCATTGCGCCCAGTGTGCGAAACATTAATTTATATAAATTCTAGTGCTCTCTCTCTCGCCCCTCCTCACTCACTCCCTTCCCCCTCTCCTCCTTTACTCGCTCTCCATCCGACTGGAAATTTTATTACTTTTTTATGCTCGTTTTTCTATCTAAATAAAGTCAAGCAGAGAAAGGCAACTGCTGCTTGGTGGGTTCATTCTCGGTTCCTTATCTCAGCGAGGTACGAATCACGAGTTAACTTTGATCCTAGTGACTTCTCCACTGATGAACTCCAAGATGAAGTAAATTACATCTCTTAACTTGCTTCTGAAGGTTCTTTCACTTGTTTGCGTCTGGAGGAGACTGTATCCGATTCGAGGGTGAGGAAGGTGATGATTAGGGTGTACATCATTATCGCTGGCAAGTGGAACCAGATTTGGTTGCCATCGCCCACTGTACTCCTGCCGGAGGTAGCGTCCTACTGTCTACTCGTGCTCTCCTGTCAGTGTTATTGACAGGGAAGGGATTTTTTTAGGTAGCTTTGTGTGCGTGTGTGTGCTCCAACACTTACATCACCCCCACCGACCCCAGTTTTGTTCTCTTTGGGTCTTGACTTCAAAACTGGCTGGAACATTCACTACAAAAGGAAGTATTTCCTAACGATGAGAGCCATTTCACAGCTTTACTAATCAGTATCCATTCCTTTGTCATCTTTTTTTTCCAAATTAACCCCTATCCGTCTCAAATAGGACTGGGAGGTATATTTTTCATGCTGCAGATATTGCGGGTAGTCCGGTGTCATCTCAAGACCGGATGACTGTCAAAAGTGAAGAAATGAACGTTGGAAGGCCTTTTATTTCTTTTGTGCGTTATTTCAGGCTCACCTAAGAGGAGCAATTCAAAATACAAAGACTTAAGTGCTCGCGCTAAATAGAATAAACAACTGTCTCCAGTTTTTTCCTTACCAAATGAACAAACAGAAAACAGGCCTTTTTGGTCGATTCAATAGATCTACATTTACTAGGGAATAAGAATGTTAGTTATTTGACAGATTTCTGGTAATAACTTTCTTCACTCCCTCTCTGCTTGTCAGGAAAAGGTAGAGGTGGAGGGAAGAGTCCAGTTTGGTGAATTTGTTCGAATTTGCAGTCCACACACACGCGCACACATCCACACCTTCTGGAACTTCAACGCGACTTGGATCATTGATTTTTGCTTCGGAGATGTTGAACTTCCCTTGGATTCATCCCTTAAATAAAGCTAGTCTTTGAGGCATTTGGGGTGTTGTTATAAAGTTGGCAGGTTTTTATCCACTCTGGAATTATCCAATTTTCTCTCTCCAGATGCTAAAAGCAGAAGCAACCTTTTTGTACTCCCTCCTCTTTCCCCTTAGGTTCTGTCGCCTTGGAAAAAGGGGCACTGAAATGCTTATTGCCTTAAACCACATTTTCTTTTGTGGTGATAACTTTTCATTTGGCGCCCAAAAATTGGCTCGTTAAAGGGAAGCAAAATGAAGCCTCCGCTGTGTTGTCATTGATGCAATTTGAGAGGTGGGAGATTTTCAACACTTCTTCGTCTTTCCTTCCTTTTCAACATCCTGTTTTTTGCTCCTTTTTTTTGTAGTTGGAAAATTTGCTTCCCTCTTCTTTCCACCTCTTCGTCGTCATCGTCTTCAAAATCACCTCCTTTCTGCATGACCTTCAATAGGAAACTTCTGCCCTTTTTCTCCTCTACTTCCACCTGGTGAAATGAGCTAAGTTTTTTGATAGTAAATTTCGTCCACAATTTAATCCTCTCCCCGCCCTTTTTTTCTACGGCCTGTCTAATCCACCTGTGGAAGGAGTCCTTCCCCCTCACCAGTATACATTTCTATGCACTTCCACTTCCCCGCTCTTTTTTCTTGGAGGATGGAGGCGAAGGGAGGGGAAATGCAGAAAACAGGCATTTGGTTGATTTAGAAACCTTCGACATTTCTTCGCCTTTTCGATATCTAACAACAACAATTTTTGTTTCCCTTTTTTAAAATAAGTTTATTGAAAGAATTTTTAAGTCTTTTGAACTCCCAACTTACTACAAGGTAAAGAAGTAATTTTTTTGTCCACCGCTAGCCTTGCGGTTAAGGCATTTCTTTTCTCAAAAGAGAAGTGATGGCATTTCTCTCTCCTTTATTTCTTTTATCTCAAACCTTTAATAAAGGAATCTCTTTGTTAAAAAGGAAAAATACATGCGGTTACTTTCATTTCATAGTATTTATTTCCCTCCCCGCCTCCCCCCTTTTTAGTGGCAAATTTGGGGCGGATCTTCTGACTTGCTGACCGACTCCCTCATTTTTGGTCTGGGTTATTAGTTCTCCCGAATGGCCTTAAATAAATGCCCTTAGAGCTGATTTATCAATCTACTGCCTTTTGATGTATCCAAGCCTGCCAAATTGTCAATCTCTGGCAAGATGTCACCCTGTGTTGACTGATTTATTTCATCAAGACTCTCTCATTTCTTTTTTGCCACAATTCTCAAGCGCAGTTCTTTCCTCCGCCCCACCCTTCTTCTCGCCCTACCTTTTTGGGCGACTACACGAAATTCTCCGCTTCAAATTTTTCCAATTTCATAGAACTTCGAGCAATATTTATTTATTTAACGTATTACTTTCGCATGATTTTTTTTCTTTGTTTCTTATAAATATGGTTTCTACTTTTTTAAATTTCCTGTTTACTAGCAGGTTTTTCCCCTCCTACAACCTACCCCCTTCCTCCCTTTGCGTGCTTCTCAGGCCTTTACCGACCCTCTGCTTTTCGTTGTTTATTTTTTTTTTCCAAATTTTGACCTGGTGCGCTCCCACCTATGAGTTCTTTGTTAAACTTAATTTTTTTGCCTTTTTTGAGTTTTAATTTCCTGTTTTTAATTTCTCTGCCTTTTCGTGAGGAGGGAGAAAATTCTTCTGGAAAAAAGTTTATACATTTTTTTCCGTGTGTGTGTATGTGCATAGAAATCATCAAGCATTTATGAGAACCCGTGTTTCCTCTTCCATGATCGTAAAATTTCCTCCATTTTTGTCCCTTTTCGTCTCCATGCAGCTCTGCTTCACTAAAGGTGTTCTTGCTGTTTTTCTTTGTACAGCTTTCTTCTTCTCTTCCTTCCCTCATTTTTGTTATAATTTAAAAAAGTTTTTCTCGTTTCCATGGTTTTTTAAATAGTTTTGGTGGGTACAGAGTTGTCGCGCATTTTACCACTTTTTGGAGAACATGGTAATAGATGGAGAAACGAAAATCGTGCGGGAGGTTGGTTAGGACCTCGGTGATCGCCTTTGGTCTATCCGATGCAGCTGGCTCTGGTGCGCTCTCTCCTACCTTCCTCGTGTTTCGACTCCGATTTTCACCAAAGGTTGGCCAAAGTCGATGGAAGCGATTCAAGTCTGTCTGCTTCATAAAGGGTTCCAAGGTTCTGGTAACTTCTCGTCAAATCCGTCGTAGAAAGCACCTGGCTAAAGTGCGGTCCATGATTGCACAGCTCGGAGTCAGCTTGAAAGATTTCTCCCCAGATTGGGGGGGAGGGAGATGAATCACTAAAGTTCTCACTTTGATGAAGCCCCTCTTGGGTCTTGCCTACTGATGAAGAATTATGTACCACGATTAAGGAGTTACTTGGAGATTACCATGGGGAATTAATCAGAGGAGATATCTTTTTAACTGAAATCAGAAAAAACCCTGCTTTCTTCTCCTCCCTCTTCAAATACAAGTTTTTCTTCTCTTTATCACCTTACTTGCTGACCGACCGACCACTGCCTCCCTTGGTTATCAAACCGTGAAACTTCTCTCCAACTGTTGCGTTTTCGTTACCGATGCTCAGTCAACTGTAGTGGTCAAAGGGGAAAAAACTCCTCCATGCATGTTAGAAGTATTTTAAACGACCCCAAATCCTTTACTTTCTAACTCAGTCGCGTTTTGTGGACTAGCGGCCAAGTGCAGCGACGAGTAGTGGTGGTAGTAGGAGTTGAGTAGGCTCCTCAGCCATGAAATGTTTGTCTGTTGGCTCTTGTGGACAAGACTTTGCTCTGCTTATTCTCCTTGACGAAGGTAAGAGACCACAAACCGTCGGTAAAAATCAAGGAAATAATTAATTAGTTAATTTTGTTCCACCTACTTTTTTTTATTATACCTGGCGCCAGAACTTCCTTCGCGTCCGCTTCAATCCACGTTTCCTCCAAATCATTGGGCTTATATTCAAAGGGAGAGGTGGGGTTAGCTAATCCTTCTCGGAGTTATTTGAATGCTCAAGTAGTTTTTATAATTTTTTATCATCAACATTGCCTCCATTATTTAATACGGCTCTTGTTTTCCCTTTAGAATGACAAACGTGATGCCTCTCGGGGAGAGGCGCCTCGACGCCTGTCCCTAGATTTAAAAAAACGCCTCCTACTACATAATTAACATTTCAACCTTCTCATCAGGACGGCGAAAGCGCTGTCCACACAAGTACGATCAGATGGTACCTCTCATTCTCTCGATGTTGCTAATCCTGAAGATGATGGTTGAGTGATTGCAACCGAGGCGTTTCAAGAAATATCCATAAGGCGTAAGTATCACAAGAAATTTATTCTTTTTTCACCTCGGAAATGACTGAATTGCAAGTAACCTTGGATTACTTTGGTGGGAGTGGAATGTTACTTCATCCAGCTTGTGAAATGCATGTTTGATGCTATCGTGGGATTACACAACAGACCAATCGGCCGTGGATGTAGCTCTCAGGGTTGACAGCTCTCAACCTTGGTTACAAGAGCAGTCAACTTGTCAGACATAGGAAGACTTGTCAATTAACACGGCAGATGTTAGTTATGTGCCTAGAACTAAACTGGGGCTAGTGTGGCGTGGCATTCATGGAACTCATTAATGGCAGATCATCCAGCCTTGTTTATGGGAGTGTGTATGCAGCGGGCAGAATTTGTAACATTAGGTACCTCGGTTTTCAGCTAAACTTTCCTCATAATTCCTTCCTGCTGACTTCCACTTTTAGGTCCCACCATTTCAGCTGATTTGAAAGCACTGCTGCTTCAACAAGGCAAAGCTGTGCGATCATCGAAAGAAGAGGAGATTTTTAACGGTGCAGGGAGTGGGGAAGAATTGGATGAGGAAGAACTGGAAGAAAAATAATTTACCTATTTACTTTCTTAGGTCTTTTTCTTTTACTCTTCCATATTGATGAAGTTGTCAGTTGTCAAATAACACACCCTCTAAATGCACAACAGAGGTTTTGAAGTCTTGTCTCTCCTCCGAGGACTTATGATACAGCAACCGCAACATGGTGGTATCTTTTGTCTCTGCGGTGTTTCTCAACTATCCACTTCCCATGCCCATGTTTGTTTAATCCCAAGATAAAGAGGCTAAAAGGTAGGCTCATATTTTTCCTTCTTCCCTTCCCTATAATGTTAGTTTCTCAAGGGCAAGTTTGTGGTTGAGTGGTGGGGGCGGGGGTGCGGATCCTTTGAGTTCTTTCTTCTTATTGGCTGATCAACTAATGCCTGCCTTTCTGACTTTTGAAATGTCTTCAAGCTAGTTTTGTCTTGTAAGAATGGGAATATCTTTCCATTTATGTGATTTTCTCCTTGCATGCACTTATTTTATCCTCAATACTTCACGCTCTTAACACCTAAGTGTTCAGTCCCCTTCCTCACCTTGAAAAGCCTATGATTTCATACTTGGTGCCAGCGCAACTTCTCGTCAAGCGTCCCCAGAAATCGTCCTGAAAGCGTTTACCTGATCCTCAAGGAGGGTTGAGAATTGGTGGCCACATCATTTCCCAAGTACTTTGCGAGCTGTCCCCTACACTTCATAGCGTATCCAGTTGACGCGCCACCCCACAGTTAGTAAAAGGGGGAAAAGCAAGTTCTGTCATTTCTCCCTCCCAACGGCAGATTTCACTGCATGAGTTGTCTCGTTCACTCACGCATAAGGTGGAGGGAGGGAGCAGGGAAGGCCTTAAAGTCTTGACACACAAGCACCGAGCAAGGGAGCATGAGAGGTTTCATGCCACCCTCCATATCTAGCTGGCTGGCTAACCAACTGGACGTGTGTGTTTATGTGACGCCAAAGCTTGTCGCCATAGTGGCGATTTTTATTGGTTAGGCCATAATGCTCGCGGTTTTGATAAGCCTTTGTTGCACCTAGACACGCATCTCCCAAAACCGCATGACGTCGATGACGACGACGAAATTGGTGGCGCTAACTAATGCAATTTCATAATTAGCACTCCAGCCGGCTCCCCTCCTCCCACCTTCCCTCCTAGAGCCGCCTACCGCCTAGGCACTGTGTGGCATTTTCCCGTCTAGACGCCTCGATTACTTACCTGGTTGTCACATTGCCTACTGACTGGGTAAATTCCACTAGGGAAACGTTTATTTTTTTTCTCCCCTTGGACTGATGAAATACGACGTGGAGGCAAATGGGGTGAGCTATCCATAAAGATGGTGGGGAACTCAACACAATCCCAGCTCACGCCAAATAACAACAAACACATCGCATTCCATTTCATCTAAGCCATTTCGATTGGCCTTGACCCTGTTTTTACTTTGAAATTGACCAATCAGTGAGATGGAACGAAATTGTTAGTTTTGACTGGACGTTTTAGAGGGCTCGGCAATTAGGCATGAAAAACGTTAACTTCTGGAGAATTAAAACTGGTGTTGGAGTGAATACGCGGGGGCGGAGCCGACAAACCAGGAGGTTTTGACAATGGTAGAATGTACTTCTCATGTCACGCATTCAGCTAGCCTGTAAATTCTCCTGTGTGACTAAGACGAAGGCAACTTCAAGATCATAACGCCTTTAGAGGAACTGGTTTCTCCTCTCTAGGGGGCCCAGAAATAACGAGTCTAGGCTCTTGTCATCTCCTTTAGCCTATATGTGTCGACCACCAAGTGTAGACTTTTCTCCGAGGGTCTTGTCAAATGTTGACCTCTCGACGACTCCTTATGCGCCTTACCTGACCTTATTATCTGGCCTTCAACCAATGACCACTTCATCGTAAATGCTTTTGTCAGCACATACACACACACAGAGCATGCAGGGCCCTTTAGAGGTGACATGATGCTTGTTTTCATCACTCATTCCCATCAGACATGCCTGAAAGCTATTCTCGACGCAAGAAGAAGGTCTTCCTCCAGCACTTTATCCCCACTATTGGAAGTAGCCGGTACAAGTAGATAAGCTCGAATCCAATCCATCAGGCTAGTCCGGTGAGAAGCGAGGCTTTTAGATGAGGGGGAGGATTATACCGATAGACTGATGAGTATTTCTCTCCAAACACTGGATCCTTAGGCCTACCGCCATGTCTCCCTCGCTCTGATTGGTCAGTAGCCAATTAGAACGCTAGAATGGGATCAGCTCGGGGTGTTCAAAACTCCGGCTTAACGACGGCGAGGCAAGATACCCAGAGTTCTGGTTATATGCACATTTTCGACTTTTGAAAGCCTCGGTCTTTATAACATTCTTTTTTTCTCTTACTCTGGTTGCCATCTCGATTATATCTGCGATCATTCAGAATGCCATTGTTTAAGAAATTCACAGAGTTATTGGCCTCTTGCATGTGGGTGTGTTCTCTCTTCTGTAATACAATAGTGGTTTATCCCTCGGTTTTGGTGAGGCGCGACTTTTGTACTTTGAATTAGCCCCCTTGTACCCGGCTGGGTGGGCTGGCCTTTTGGGCCATGCCAATAGCCCGGACACCTTCTCCGTGCTGGATACATATTCTGCCCGAGTATTTCGTCTTCTTTCGTCTTTAGGGAGTCTCGGGATGCTACACTTCTCTAGCAGTGGTAATTCTTTGTTTATCTCGTCCTATTTTTTCGCCCACTTGAAACATCGAAGCGCCTTTTTCTTCCCCTTTGATGTATCACCTTTAATTTATCCCCCATTAACTTAAACAAAGGAAGGCCAAGAGAAAAGGCAGTGGCGCTATCTTATCAATTAAACGGTGTTAAAAGGATGACTGACAGTAATAATTACCTCAAAGTCTTATCGCCTTTCCCCCCCCCACACCTCCCTACCCCGTCTCCTTTCTTTCTTATAAATAGATGTCCATATTTTGACGTGGATTTGGGATAACGTGGGTGAGAAAAAGAGAACGAGGAGTGACCTTGAATCGAAAGTTCTCGGGTGAGAGTTATTTGAACCAAAGGAAGGGATGGGGGGGGTTTTTTGTTTACTCTAATTTATAAGTCCCTTAATTTTAGGCTTATTTTTAGCGATAAGTCAAAGATTGCATCTGAATGATTGGCAATAATTTATGGCACTTTTGAATCCATTGAGGGAAAAAGTTGCTTTACTTCTGTTTTAATTTTATGCGCTAAATTCGTTTTGATTTTAATGATAAAGAATAATATCTGAGCTAGACGGTTGTAGGTGATATAACGCCGCCTAGCCCCACGCCTATAGATGCGTCGAAGAGCTGATATTCTGTGGAAGACACCCACACGTATCCAAGAAGTGCCCGAAATGGACTTGCATTTTCCTTCATCTTTTTAACTACGTCTGACATAAAACCGCGCGATTTCATAACAAAAATTCGGCCCTTTTATTTGCCTTAACCACCAAAAGTCAAAATTCAGAGGAAGGAGGAGGAGGGTTGGAAAGCGCTGGAGCGCGGACGGGATGCGAGGGAAAAACCAACGAACTTGTGTTTAAATCTTACCAACAGTAAGGCTTCTCAACTGGACAGCAGTAAGCCTTTCTATTTGCATATTCCTCTGCTTCCTCCACTTTTTCCCCACTTTTTTCCCTTTTTTTTCGACTTAAACCTTACCAACACCATTTGTTCTGCATCAGTGTCGACTAAGTAGCCAGTAAAACGAGTAAAAAGGAGGGCAAGAATGAAGGAAGGAAGCAGGAATAGGAGGGTCGTTGAAGCTAATGGGATTATTCAAAAATTATGTTTTTGAAACAATCGGACGGGCGCTTATGAATGAGCTATTTTGGCCAAATGCTTTTATGGCGGTAGCGCAGTGTTAAGATTATTATCTCGTATTGATGGTTATCAGACTTTATGTAGCTAATCTTTTTCTCCCATTCATGAATATTTTGATGAAAAAAATGAAATGTAGGCCAAGATTTGCCGTGTTTTAGACTTTCCCTGTCTTTCTTTAATCATCTTTCTCCCCAAGGTCTTCTCCTCCTCCTACTTTGGCCCTCCTCCTCAATGCCTTCTCCAGGGTAGATGGCACCTTCTGGGCCACGAGGATGGTCCACAAGAACTGGTTTCTACTCACTGAAATATTTTATATAACAATCGAATATAGCACATTCACGTTTACTACTTAAAAGTTACGGAACTTACATGGAGGGTCGTTTTATGGAAAGTAAATATCGGGCCTAGCATCATCGTCATCAGCCGTTGCCTTTTACATTGAATACAAAAATTAATCTCATCTTTTTTGTACGAGGAGACGTAAGTGAGGTTCTTCCATTTTCTTCCCTTCGACAAATGTCCATGTGGATTTGTTTTCGGTGTGTTCGTGTCAGTGTTTACTGTACCCTCTGTCACGTATGACATCTAGGGGGTACAAAAAGGTGGCCCGAAATAATAAAGTTTAATTTTACCCCCACAAATCCTTTTAGAAGAGGTAAAGAGAAGACAAGTAAAACATACAGTGATCGATTTTGGAGCCCCATTATATCCACCGAACTTTAGCTGAGATGGGGGAATTTGAAGGGTTAAACTTCTACCCTTTTACCTACGAAACACTCGGAGTCATCGAAACCGTGGCGATAGAACATATCAGTGTAGAGGGGTAATACAGAGGAGGGCTGAAAAGCCCCTAACCTGTGAGAATAATATCTGGACCACTAAAACGACTACTTCATGCTCATAGCTCACTAAACTTCCGGTGGATCTAGACCCTCGCAAGCCCCTCTCCCATTTCCCCCCGAAAGGGAACACCCTTTTGGAGAAAAAGGTATATGCAGATATATGAGACTCTTTGATAAGGTAGGGATGCAGCATCACTTGGATGCATCCTCCAATCGACTAGTAGGGGTTTGACAAAAAAGGAGAAAACCTGTGTTAACATCACTTGCCAAATGTTCCCTGGGGGAGTGGAGTTACCCGTTCGAAAAGTGGCAAATCAGCATTGTCCCTGGAACTGGTTCCTAGGTTTACCCCCCTCTGAAAGTGGGGAAAGAGTACGACGTCGTGGTTTTATGAGAAGGGCCAAAAAAGCTGAACAGAAGAGGCTTTGAAATCCACCATCTTATACCAAAGTCTCATCCTCTTATAGAAGTAAAAAAAAAAAAAAAACTAGAATGGCATTTTCCCCCCGAAATGGCCTAGCCTAAAAGGTCTTATTTGTCCACCGGCAGAGATTGGCGAGGAGGAGGCAGACCCCTTTTTCCACAAAATATTAAATAAATTTTTAGTAAGTTGGCAGGAGTGACAGGCTGACATTCACAGGATTTACTTAAATAGGAGAGGAGAAAATGGCTTCCCCTTACACACGCATCCATGGGCAAATTAGGCTGCGCACCAACTGGGCTTCTTTGTACAGCTCGCTCAACCCTGAGGGTTGTTTCAATTAGCATATTTCTAGGCGGGTGATGGAAGGACTGGGAAGGCTGGGGAAAGGACAAAATCCACCGCTATATTTCATCGCTCTTCCTCTCTCTCTTTAACACCAATTATCATAGCCCTTTCTTCTCCCGAAAGGTGGGAGACCTAGAATCGTCCTTAAGATTAATTATATCCAGCATTGAGAAGGTAGCAATGATCGTCTACAAATGAGAGATCTACACTTCTTGATGGGACTGGATGGAGGACAGCACTGCTCTCCCGCTCCCCCTACCTCCGACCTCCCTCGATCTGCACGCTATTTGGTAGTAAACAATCACCTTGACAGATGGTAAAGGGCAAACAAGAAATAGTGGAGATAGGACCAAGAAAACACTGCCCTTCTCTTTAAATTGGATAAACTTCATGAATTCCATCTTGATAGTTGACTTTCGCTTTAGTAGTGCGATAATTCCTCAAATCGACCTATGCCTCGAATAGTCGATCCCAAGTGTCACGCGCGGATTTTCGTTCCTCTCTTCTAGGTTCCTTTCAGTCCTACCAGAAGTATGGATGTCGACCCAGGGTAGACAAGCGGAATATAGGCTCGTAGGATAGTCGGATCGAGGGGGAAGGCGGAGAGGGATTGCAACCTACCCCTCGCATTATTAATGTGCGAGTTGAGACGTAACTGCACCCTCTGCAGACTCTGGCCAGTATACCTCTCTCGTTGTTGAGAGGACTCAGTCATCCCTTGTTTACATCTTTCAGGTGAATGGGGAAAGCGCGGAGGCAGGGGAAGGACTTGGACGCCGCATTCACCAGTTGAAGTGTCGATGCAATACTTTTTTGATCAACGAGCAGTATGCGACATCTCGGAGTCCTGCCTAAGTGGAGGGCTTGACCAACATGCCACCAGTCTCCCCTCTTGACATCACTAATTACCATTCAAGTCATCTCTGTCTACGGCCAGTCAGCCCCATCCGGAACCAAACATCGGAGTGGGCACCAGATGCAACACATCTCCACTACACTCATTTGTCCGACAATTTATGGGAGGATTTAAGAAATAACCCCAAATTATTTGAGAGGGAATTGAACCGATGGACCATCAATGCCTTTGCAGTCCAGGCGCATAAACAACAACTGCATCCAGGCAGTCAGCCAAGCAGACAGGCAAGTTAGGATGCAAACAGACAAAAAGCTGCAGTAGAAACCTCACTAACTTTTTCCGTCTTTAAAACTTCTTGCAATTCGGATTTAACCTGATTTAACCCTACAGAAGGAGGAATTTGCACTCCACTCCATTGCGGCTTGCTGCCCCCCTCCCTACCCCCGACTCTCCCTACACTCAAACTAAATCTCTGCCACTGACGCAAGCTCGTTCATCAAGTCATTCAAATGAGAAGCACATCATTTATGCACTCGGAACAACTTCACGCAAGGCAAGTTTTCCCCCCCTTCTTCTCCTCCTCCTCTGCCACCTCCTCTTCACCTTCGCCTCCTCTCTCCTCTTCCTCATGAAGGAGGTAAGTTTTAGCGGGGTTAAGGATGTGTGTACGGAGGTAGGCGGAGAGAGGGTGAAGGATGGTAGAAGGAAAAGAAATGAGAAAAAAATCGTAATTTTACCTTTAAATTTACTCATCAAATGGAATGTCATTGCCGGGTGATAACAACTTCGAATTGTACGGTCCTTGGCGCCTCAGTAAACATGGAGGAATAAAAATGGAGTGGGAATAAAAATGCGTAAGTTATAAATTCCTGTAAAGAAAAATTTCCGCTACTAAAATGCCGCATTCTCGTGTCTACCAGAGGCTCTAAAATGGGCCCTCTTTTTAAGGAGCAAAAAATGAGAAAATTTGTCACTCTGCTTAGGTGTAAGGCAGGTTAATTAAGAGGATCTTTTAACTTCTCCCCAAGCTGCATAAGTCAGACCACCTAAGTGGCTAAATTAGCGATTTCCTATTGGCTAAAGATAGTTAGGAAAGGGATCTGATGGGCGGGGCGGGGAGTTGTGCTGACACTGAGATCAAGGAATTTTATTAACTTGTCCTTCAAAGGCAAAAATCATAAAAGTGGAAAAGTTTGTTATTAATTACTCAGCCTAAAAATGCACTTTAAATGCTGTATTATTAATTATAGTCCATCGATTTACAAAATATTCACCCACTACTAATTAGTTTATTAGCGACCACATTATAAAATTTGTCCTAAGCCTGTTAATATTCCGGTTTTACAATGTTGTTTTGTAATTCTGACATGACAGCTTAGGCTGGATCACCAAACATGGTTTCCAAGTTGAGAATAATGACTGTCGAGTTAACTCATTTGAGTGGAGGGTGGAGGGGTGGAGGAGGGAAAGACATCTTGTTCATGAACAAACCACACTCTGTTGTATCTCAGCGAATTTCACCTAGCACTGTCACACAAGTGTAATATGTCATTAGGTCACTAGCTGATTGATTAACACGGAATTTTGAGGGATTTTAGCTACACCGATCACCCAGTAGACATCATGTCAAATAACAGGGCGACGGTTATATAATCCTTCCCTGACTGACTCCCTCCGCTCTCCACCAAGCTCTCCACTTCCCTTCCTTTGCTCGGTCAATTCATGGGGCATGGCAATTTTTGTGAGGATTGGTGTGCAGTTAGGTAAAGGTGGACCAACTCCATTCCTCTCTCACTCGAGGGTGTCTTGGATTCACATCTCATGTCGTCAATCTCAGCTCCCTTCGTTTTCTCCACACTCGTCTCCAGCCTGTCCCATCATCACTCTGTGACTTCCTCCCTCATGTCAACCCACACACGTACACATACGCACACCTCCTGCTGTTTTAGCTGTCAAACGGTACGCACGATTGCCACACACTTCGCACTTTCTACTGGCGGTTCATTGCTCCTTTTTACCCTTTTCTTGTGTACGTGTGTTTATGTGCCGTTTCCGCTGTCCACCAAACTTCACCTCTACACACGTCAGCTCTACCCCCCTAAGAGAGGGCAAAGGCAGGCAAAGGTGGGTAGAGGAAGAAAGAGGGAGAGATAGAGAGCAATTTTCCAATTTCTTGTAGGCGTGCATTCGTGGTAAAGTCAGGATGACTTGGCACAACTGAGAGAGAGAGAGGAGGGCGAATTTAGGGCGAATGACCTCGTCTCAGCCACGGTTTTATTCGTATTTAAACCCCCTCCTCTTCTTAAACAAAACGTAGCCATTTTTGATGCTAAAAATAAAAGATGGTATGCCGTTAGTCAATATTTCGCTAAAGAGTAATTCTTCCCGCTGAATCAGTCTTGGCGATACTGGATACGAGACCTTGCTCTGTGTAGCCTCCACCTGCCGTGCACACCACTGCCTTTTATGAATGAAGTGGTGCTGAGCGCAGCAGCTCAAAGTGCCGATTGGAGCATTCAGCGCCACTTAAATTAACGCCGAGCTGCGATACGGCTATCTGAATAGTCAAAGTCGGGTTTCATCCATCAAGTAGGATTATTCTTGGTATTCTGTAGCCGCTATTAGCCCTCCAAATCTTCCATTTTTCCCTAAGCTAGCTTTCGTTCTAATGTAATCTGTGGGTAAATTGACAGTTATCTTCATCCCGGTGTGACAACAACCGCACGTGTCAAACTGCCTCTCCAGTCAAAGTGTTAGACGGACTAGTGAGAGGGGTCGCATGACCCGTTGGAGAATATGTC
Source organism: Echinococcus granulosus (assembly GCF_000524195.1). Lineage (NCBI taxonomy): Eukaryota > Metazoa > Platyhelminthes > Cestoda > Cyclophyllidea > Taeniidae > Echinococcus > Echinococcus granulosus. Next base: position 597,042 of record NW_020170419.1, on the reverse strand, counting down.
ATCACAACGGTTACATTAAAGCTTTTCATACTTTTAGGTAATTGTGTATTCCAGCATTGGGTTTTCTCATCTCCAATCTTCAAATTTACTTATATAAGAAAAGAAGTAGACCACCATGCCAATAAATTTAAATACAGGTAATACTATAGAAAGAGCTACTATTATCTCCACTTCTTTAGCACATCTTCGGACGGTCTTGTGACACTTCTCCTCTCCCTCGCATCAGTGTGTGCTCCGCTCATGCCCCGAATGAGATGTCCTCTTCAACTCTTTTGTTTACTTCGTAGGCGCGGTTTTTCTCAATAAAATGAAAATGAGATCTTTTGACAGTACTTAGCTGGAACTCTTAAATTCCTTAAATTTATAGGCAAAAAATGGGGTCAATCACAAACTAGCCAGAAACATTTAAATATAGCTACTGACGAGAATTAATTTAAACAAGAAGAAAAATAATGCAGTTTTAAACTCAATTTCAGTCGATGTGAAAATTTAGTAAATTTGCTATTAAAATAGGTCATTTTTTTTGCCACTTTTTGTCAATCAGATTGTTTATGTCACAATTCATACAAAGGTGCCGACCCTGTGAAAAAAAATAAATTATACGTTTTCGATTTTTATGCCCTAAATAAAAGGAACTTCTCCGTCAGTTAGAATTAAAGATTTACAAATCGAAAGGGATTAAAATACTTTGCAAAGTAAGTATATTATCTGAGATCAGGTAACTTCCATCCACTTTTTCCTTTTTGATTAACAGGAATCACTTGACAGGGCACTGGACTGGAAGTTTTGGGTTCTGTTTCCTCACAGATCGGTCTCCTAAGCTTTTTCCTTCCCATTATAAATTGTTATTACGGGTATATCAATTACTTAAAAAGACGATCCAGTCTGGTTGTCCTAAGCTGTCACCGTCAGCTTATCAAAAATGAAGTACTTTAGTTCACGTTTTTTTCACCACTTTGTCCATTGCAATCTCTTCCTCTTCTTTTCAATACCTCTTAATTGATGGATGGTATATCTCTCACGCATAGTTCCTCCTTTTCTCTGCGATGGAGAGAGAGGGTTTTAGAACCCTACAATTCTGCAAATGGATGTGCAAAAAATCGCTTTCGTCTCCATTTCTCACGAGTTTTCAGTCATGCCTACTTGTTGAGAGATTTATGCCCAGATGGGCCAAATAAAGAAAGGGAAAAGTGAGGCGCTTTTGTACAAATAATTAATGGCTGAAAATCCTCTCTCCATATCTCCGAAACCTACCCACCTTGTGTACGTCACTATGAAAACAATTGAAGCTTTAATAGTGAATAAAAACTTGCCAGTAGGAGCATGGACAAGTGTTTCCTTTCTGTTAAAGAAAACTATGAATTGCTCCAAGTACCACTTTTTTTGTAGGGAGCAATGATTTCCTTCTAGACAGGAAGTTGAAGTGACATTGAGGACATATTACGATTAACGAAACCTGGTGCCTCGATCTCCAGCCTCGGGTTTTGGGTTCTAGATGAGAGTACCTCTTTCCCTAAGAAAAAGAGCCTTTGGCATTGCCCGAATCGACTACATGGAGGGAAGGAAAAAAAGTTTAACTTACCCTTGCTTTTTTTCCCTTATTCAAATTGATATCCAAATGCGAAATCAACAATCCACCTACACGATAGTCGAGGTACAATACGCAGTCATTTAAAAAAACTACGCAGATCGGTTTAAAACAAGGAATGAACCACCAAAAAGGCGGTTGAATAATTTGTTGCGTCTTTTCCATGCCCTAAACTTGAAAAAATCTCACGTCCAAAGCATTTAAAATTTTTATATTTAAATTTCAAATACTTACCTTGTGCCTATTTAAAATGTTTTGATGCTAATTTGTGCTGTAAGTAAAAAAGTACTTCTTTTCCTCTAAAAAAGAATTTACCATTTTTTACGAGTTGGTGGAATTTTACGCAAGACGGTTGTTTTGAGGTGTGGAATCCGGTGAAAAGGCACAATAGTGCCGTAAACTCCGCGCCGATGTTCCAGACACAGCACATGTCCAAGGCAATCCTCCACAATTCTCCCATGTCACTTCTTGGACCTCCATTTAGAAGCTACAAATGGGATTTATTTAGTCTAGCAACTTTAATGCTTTTGACAGCTGTTTTTTTTGCGGGTTGTGGGAAATTTTAAAGAAAAGGGGCGCAAAGTTTTTTGAAAAAAAACATTAGGCCCATTGAATGACTAATCAGTACAGTGGCCCCGAGACTGTTAGCCCCGTCCCCTTTCCTGTGGTATTCCAGCAATAGAGGACGCCTGAATAGGAACCTCCGTTTGAAGGCAGATGATTCATATGGAAATTTATTTTTTGGACGGTAAATCCGCCGATGGAATAGGAATTGTGATGAAGAAGGGCTAATGCAACTAGAACTTCCGATTTTGTCAGCATCTACGGGGAGGCAACTCTTTAGAAAAGAGGTCTCCCATCTCCCAGACGTGAGCTATCAAGCCTTCTACAAAAAAATGGAATAATGACATTTACGTTGTGTTTTGGTAGTTTTTTCTTAGCTGACATTAATTAGTGGCTTTGTCATTTCCGAAACTCTGCCTTAGTGGATAGCATTCTGTGTCAAGACTGACATTTCCTTATTTAAAAAGTACTTATATTTTAAGAAGAAAGAGATGCCTGCTCCAAATTTTTTGTTTCTTATAAAATGGAAAAAATATTAAATTCGATCAAAGAGGGATAGCAAAGTGATATAAAACATTTGATTGGTTCTCACAGACCAATGAGATAATCCCCACCCATGAGCCAATCATATTTAAAATCCCCCTCCAGCAAGTTAAGGGACAAATGAACAGCCAAACATCGCCCCTCGAGGTGAAGTATTTGGAGAATGTACAAGTCTCGCATCACTTTGCAGTGTCCTTCACCCTCGGTCATGCATTTCTCCACACCTAAGTCGGGATTGGTTTGCCCCCATGGAGCAGTGTAGATTACCTCCTCCGCCTCTTCCTCCATTATCTGCGAATCCATGCCAGTCAGATTTCTGTATCCCTCTCCCTTGTCTCTCCCGGTGGTTCTACTGCTTTGGCTTGCCTGTCTTGGTGAGGCAAAATTTGTCGAGTTGACATTCCATGTAACTGAGCACTCCGAGGCCAACAAGTTGATTGGTAACGTCCTCCAAGGCATTGCACTGTCCAGGCAAGAGGTACGCTCAATCAGTGTGGAATCACCGCCACCAGAGGAATGGATTACCTATGTACATATCAATACCACCACCGGGGATATTTACACCAGCGGAGAGAGTCCAACCACCCTAGATCGTGAAGTGATCTGCCCCCTTCGGGTTGTAGGTGAAGTGATTCAAGAATGCCAATTCTCCCTCCTCATCTCAATCAACCAAAAGTATCTTGTCTCACTTCATCTCATTATTGATGATATTAATGACTCACCACCTCTATTCTTTCATCATGGTCAAGTTATTAAGGAGTTGGTTTTAAGTCTACCCGAAAGCGCAGCGATTGGGGAGACTGCTTTAGATCTACCCACTGCTGTGGATCCAGACTTAAAATCTTCACTCTCGCCTATAACTTATCACCTGATTGGTGAAAATCTTCCATTCTATCTACTCTCTCGAGGTGGAGCACCCAAACTCTATCTCTCGGCACCACTGGACTTTGAAAGTGTTCCACTCTACAAATTTTTTCTGCAAGCCTGTGAGGATCACCACGTAGAGCATCTCTGTTCTTCCATCTGTGTCCTAGTCCACATTGAAAATGTCAATGATCACGCACCCACCTTCCTAAATTCTACCTATAATGCGGTGATTAATGAGGATACGCCAGTTGGAGCCACTATTCTCATCGTGGAGGCCGTTGACAATGACTCAGCGCCCTTTGGAAATATCTCCTACAACCTCCCTTAGTAGTAAGAAGTCATCGGATGAAACATTCCCCTTTGCAGTGGATGAAAGGAGTGGTCGAATTTTTCTTCGAGCCCCACAACTTGAACCCAAGCGGTACTCCTTCGTGATTGAGGCTACAGAAGGTGTCAACTCCACCTCACCTGTCAGTAAAAGTGCCACTGCATTGGTTGCCATCTTCGTAGCTGATGTGAATAATCACCGACCCATTATTGAGTTAAAGCCATTCAGTAATGCCTCTACATTGGCCTATGCTACTATTAGAGAGGAATTTGTTGTGGAGCATCAAGAGGAGGTGATGGATCCAACTGTCTTGGCTTATCTTACCGTCACAGATAAGGATGAGGGGAGTAATGCCCTCTGCACCTGTCGCCTAGACGAGTCACCTCTGACAAGAGCTTTCGAACTGACCAAAGTGAATCAACTGTCACCGCAAATGAATGTCTATCGACTAATTGCCATCAAGTCGTTGGATGCCGAAGACGCTGTAGTGCTGAGGCATCTCATTCAACCAGTTGAAGCGGATCGGTGCAAAGGGGTGGCAGGTTTTCTGGTCTTGAAGATCACCTGTGCAGATTCAGGAAACACGCCACTAGAGACCCAGGCAACAGTCTACATTGCTCTACGGGATGTCGACGAGTATCCCACAAAATTCGTGTTCCCCGATTCCACGGAAGTGTATCGAATATCTGTCAAAGAGGATGTAAAAGTTGGTACCAAATTGATGGACCTCGTAGTCGATGATGTGGATACTGGAAAGTGTATTCAAATGTCGACAAGTCTTAAAAATGAGCAAATATTTTTGGAATCTGATAGTGGGACTCTAGTGTTGAGATCACCTCTAGACTACGAAACAACAGCCTCGATTTTATTCACAGTTTCTGCCGGTGAACGAAGGATCCATCCAAGGGGTCAGCCATCTGCCACTGCCACAGTCATCTTAGAGATTATAAATGTGAATGACAACCAACCGCGTTTAACCGCCCTGAAGGCTGTCGAGAGCAAGATGTGCCAGAAGATGATCTCTTCTATCAATGACTCGATCAATCAAACTATAGACTGCTTCGTCCTGGAAGTGGAAGAGGAGGTAGAAATTGGATTCCGCATCCATCATCTTGTAGCCATCGATGCAGATACCCCCAACACCACTAGCGGATTTATTTTCTCTCTGGCAGGCGCCTATGCCCCTGTTAAGCCGCATAAAGTAGAGAAGTTAAAGGTGTCCCCTCTTGAGGTGACCAAGAAAGGCGATCTCCTAGTCACCGGACGGTTAGATAGGGAACAATTCAATTGGATGGATTTACTCATCTCCGTCTCCGACGGGGAGGAGAGTTCCGTATCCCTACTTCGTGTCAATCTTGTGGATATAAATGACAACCAACCAGTTTGGCAATTCCCCTCGCCTACGGATTACCACATCTCGGTTAGCCTCTTTGCTCGAGTTGATGTCATCGTCTCTCGAGTTCAAGCCCTCGATGCCGACTTTGGTGCGTTGAATGGGGGAGTGGAGTACAAAATTTTACCCCAGCCAAAAGATATTATTGCTTCAGGTCTTCTGCTCGAGCATCTTACGCATTCCTTGTATGGAAGCCATCTCTTCTCCATCAATCCACTGACTGGAAAGCTAAGTGTCAAACAGGCTCTGCCAAATCAAACCGCGGTGCCCTATCGCCTAGACTTGATTGCCGTAGACAAGGGAAAGCCGACGCTAGAGTCGACGGCTCATCTCCTTATCTCTCTGGTTGATAGACCCTTTAATGATGTCCAAATGATTCAAGCCAATCCAGTGGGAGGATCAAATAATCTACAAAATGATGGAGTGGATACCATTCAAGCCTCCTCTTTAAACTCGGTGGTTGAACATTCGGGGGTGCGAAGCACCCCCTCCAGTATGGAGAATAGGATCCACATTATTGGTATATCTGCGGGGGTTCTGACTCTCTTCTTCTTTCTCGCCGTCATCTCCTTTGTCTTGTGTAAACGGGTGCAAAGTGGTAGTCTTTCCTTATGTCGAAAATCCTCCAATTCCCTGGAGTTACAGTCAAATCAACGACACAGTTGGAGTCCCAGCATGGCTTCACCGGTTCATGAGGTGCTACTAGAGCGACGAGATCCGGTGATTTTATCAACTCAGCCACCTTCACCACCACCGTTACCGCCGTCACTGCCACCAGCTGTACCACCTCCGTCATCTCCTCCCCTATCGGTGGTTGAAATTCCCACCTGCTCAATAGCATTCAGTGGTGCTACATCATCTCCAATGGAAATGAGTAGTGTCAAGAATGTACCTGTCATTGTCAGTGTTGCCGTTCTTCCTCCCTCCTCTTCCACACCCACCGAATATGTGGTCATCTCTGAGGGTGTAACTGTCACTCCGTCAAAATACAGTTGGAAGGTGGTAAATGACAGTGATTATATCATTACCGAGAGGTAGAGATGATGCAGTGCCTCCAGCTTCCTTTTTTATTGGCCGATTCGCAGAGGGTGAGCATTCCATAGTCCTGAAACCAAACAAACAAGCAAAAATGCTTCTGCCATGAATGTACTACAAACAAAGCCACTAAAAATAACTCTTATTTTTAATTCTGTATACGCATCTCTGTGGAATGGCAGATAAAATTTTGTATATAAGATTCAACAAAAAAGAAGCTCTGAACAAAAGTTATTCCATTACTACTAGATACAGTATTTCTTCTCTCTTTGTTTCTGCCACCTACACTTCCTCCCTTTTTTTCAAACTCCACCTCGGTCACCCTCCCGTCCCCTCCTTGGCCCAGTTTTTTTTAAAAAAATAAGAAATACCACTTTTTGGTTGATTTTGGTCAGTAAAATGTACCACTGCCTTTACTGGGGTGTTGTGGCAAGAAAGAGGTTTAAAGGGAGAATAAATCGAGGAGGAGAAGGAGAAAAATTAGATGGTATCCAATCAGTTAATTATAAAATTGCGTTGGAGATTAAATAACCTACTCATCTAGGTAGATTAATTTATCCACTCAAAGAAGTGAAATAACAAAAAATTCAGCCTGAATCAATGCGACTTCCTCTCCTTTCGGAGGGGGCGGTGGAATGAATGGACTGGCGAATGAAAAGTGTGAATTCCCAATCTAGGTGGTGGTGGGTGTGGGTGGGAGAACAAAGAGAGACAATGCCTCTGATTGTGAATACGAAAGTACCCGACAGTTTGGTAAACAAACTCCCTCAAAGAGGAGACACGGCATCGGCAGAGAGTGGTCGGTCGGTCGGTCGGATGGTTGGCTGGTGGGTCGGAGGACTTATTTAAACACGTATTGAAATAAGATGGGAAAATTTTGAATGCCTTAAATATCCGATTTAGGCGTGATTTTTGTTCGGATGTTTTTTTTGCTTCTTGAGAGAAAATACACTCTAAAAAGGAAAAATATAACTGCCAATCACCACATTGGTCCTTCTGCCTTAGTTTCTTACTCCTGTAGTAGGAAGAGGGATTGGAGAAAGTCACCATGTTTTGGGACGAGGAGCGCAACGGAGGATTCGACGATACCCTCTCAGTCAGAAGGTAGAGTCTAATCTTCTTGCTGGCGTTTAAATATGATTGGCAAGAAGAGATGATAACCTCAAAGCTAAAAGAGTGCACGAGACTTAAGGTGTATACTGAGAATGTCATTGGCTCTATTCATAGTTGCCATAGTAACTTCACAGTGAATTAAACGCCTTTAAGACTAGCTGTCAGGCCGAAACGTGGACTCTAAACCGATCAGGGTAAAAGTGACCTACTTTCCTTCTTTCCTCTCTGCGATTCGTGGATAATTTGACACCCAGAACCACCTAGTGGGAACAGTTGTTCAGGAGGACAGGCATGTCTGCGGTCTACTAGTCTTGCTAATTGTTGACTTTCTCTTCTTAAACCATATTCTTGCCAAGCCAACATGGCAACGGTAAATGCAGCCCTTTGAAAAGTTCTTTTTTACCCACCTCTTGCATGCAGAACGCACATTAATCAGTGGAGTAGATAATACCTTGTATTCCTTGTCTTGAGGTACTTTTTTGTACCGTAGACACAACCTTCTAGGGTGTTACAAGCAACCCGGTCATAGAGGGAAAGTCATCAAATCATAGCCTAATTATTGTTATAACAGGCACCTAGAGAGCAGTCTCCGTCGCCTATGCGAAGATGAGGTCTCACTCACTATTAATGCCTGTGACAGCCCATTAATCACGTATAATTACTGCATACGGGTCCTGAAAACGATGGCAAATTAAAGGGTGAAAGTGCCTCATTTTAAACACAAATTAGTAAGGTTTAATTTCCCTGTGAAAAAATAAAATGGGGAGGGGCAAGGCGGGGCAGGGAGGAGAAGGAAAAGGGGAAAAGGAGAAACAATCTTCTTCATAGGCTTCTTGGAAAATCCATTTTATTTTATCTTTTTTGGTAACCTTTAAAGAAGGATGAATTTAAAGACTTATTAAAAATGGTTTAAAATGAGTCACAAGGACATTTTTATGTAAGCGCTCTCCTAATTGGTCCAGTACGGTGAGGTCAAGGTCATATAGCTACCGTGACTATGCATGACTGGAAAACGGTCATTCTTGGCCTCTTCCTTTCTCTCACTCCTTAGCCAGCTCGTATCTGCAGTATAGCCAGTTCAGATTCCTTGCTCTTACCATACGCAGAGATGATGGTCCACCGTTTTGTTTTTTTTTCAAAAAGACCAATTTGAAACCCTTCCATTACTGAAACAAATTGACAAAATTATGGGAAACTCCATTTTGTAGAGATTTTACTAATTAACTGATATTTTCCCCTGCTCCAAAATGGTGCTTCTCATTTATTTGGCAGTAGGGTATATTTTATCAATAATAAAGTGTAGAAATGAGAATATTTTAGAGCATTCTAAACTTTTTTAGAAAAAGGAGACTATTATTATGACATCTTTGATAAGTATGAAGACGGTGGATTACGGTAGGTAGTAAAGGCAACATGGATTAGGCATATTTTAGATGTTTTATCCCTCAAAAAGTGACGGAATTTGACATTTATTTGATCATTTGAAAAGTGTTACTGTCAAGTTTACTTCTACCTAGCACGAAACCTCCAAAATTGAGATTTGGACGGGAAAATAGACTCGTCACATATACGTGACGCAGGGTAATTTTATAAATGTTTAAGGGGATATACAGCAAAGCACATGTTAGAGGGAGAAAATCTATTAAACGTAATTGTACATGACTAAGACGAGGCCTGTCTAACAGGCACCCCCCTCGAAACCGCTCTCTCTATATCTCCTGCTCCTCCGAGTGACGCCCATGTTATGCGCAGTCTTCTTTCCAAATACACCACTTTTCTCCGTCTCACTCCACCATGAGATGAGTGGCAAATAATGTACAGGAATTTTTCCCTTCAAAATCCTCTCTTTCCTCTCCATAAATGAATTATAGAGACCACCTCCCCTGTGGTTTTGACCACATCAGTTAACTTGGCCAGAGGATAATCCCCCAAAAAGATGAAAGCCAGGGAAAAATCTAAAGGAATTTTTTTTAAAAATTGGGAATTTCATGCGGTTCTCACAAGCATTAACTCATAAAGTCTTGAAATTATTGACGCCTATGCTGAAATGCTTGAAATAGGGATTGTGAAAATACGCGTGACCTTGAAGTTGCTGATTTTACATTGTTTGGAGAATTTTCTATAAAAAAATAACGTGTGTATTAGACTTCGAAGCCTGTGAATTTCTTTGATTTTGTAGATGACGTTCGTTAATGATCAAAATCCCTCTAATTTAGCAGGAGGAAATGATTTTTGTAGTCGAAAAGTCATCCGCATTCTGGGAGAATATGTAGAGAAATCGCTTTAAAAGTGGGCAATCCTTTGAGATTTGAGGTTTTCCCAGTTTCTTTCTTTGACCTCCTCATGACCCAACTGTCTTATATTTGAGCACTTTTGCCACAGAAACAACCAACAGCTCACTAGGAGCGTCTATTTATGCGGTAGTTCTGCAATACCCTGATTGGTCGATCTTAAGGTCGTTATGATGTGCGTGGCCAATGAAAATATGAGGGAAAGGGAACCACCTCGTTTTGCCAGCAGTCGCTCTCCCATTCTCTCTCGCCGCTCCCCCTAGACTGGATCCCTTTCCCATGTCATAAATTGCCGGTTTCGACCCGAGATTGTCTAAATTTGTTATCGGCCTAGTAGCCTCCTGCACCGCTCAGATGCCGTTTTGTTGATGCATCGCTGGATGAGCGATTACATTAAGGAGGGTCCCTCATTCTAAGAAATAATTTAAAATTGACAAAAAGTCCGGAATCACTTTATCCTGCTTGAAAAGATTTGGCCTTAGCCAAATCTTTTACTCCAGACACAGCCAGTCTTAAAGACTGGTAACTCAGTCTTAGGCAAGAAGCTTCGAGGCCTCATAATTTACCCGTGAGAAGATTTCCATTTCAGGTCGTGATTGCATTGGATGGAATAAGATGAGAGGGGAGAGAAAGGGAGGGAGACACCTTATCACCCCCTCCAAATTTTATACCTTGATGCCTTGAATTTCCCCCTCCAAATTGACTTGATTTACAAAAGCATAATCGCCTCGACACCCTTTCTTTGTTCAAAAATGGAGACAGTTAACAAATTTGACGCCAGTAAAGTGTCACTTTCACCACCTCTTCTCCCCTCATCTTTTAACCAGACTGCAAAAATGCATTGCAAAACCCACGGGAAAAAGATGGTGGTTTTGTGTGTTTGTTGTTTGGCTTTGAAGCAGATACAGTTGTGGTGTAGTTGTGGTCGCAAGGGGAGGGGGTGAGGGTGACTAAGCCGACACAGTACAAGAATATTACAGCAAAAATGTTACCACTTTATACTTGACTGGGCTTTAACCCATCTAAATAGAGTGGTGTGCTCAAGTGCTTAAATCTCATGGGTGTAAATTACCTGTTGTAAGAAGACACTTGCATTTCGGGCTGGGAGTGCGACGGACAGGAGAGTGTACCTTTTAAAGCATAATACTTTGGCCAAGTGATTATTCTCGGAGGCTTAATGTGCCGATTGTTTGAAAGAATGTCTGTTAGTTGCCCACACGAGGTCTAGACGAGGTGGGGGGGGGGGGGGGGGGTTGTGGATGTTTGTGGTTCGGACACTAAGATGGTGGTAGAACAAAATTATGGCGACTAAAGAACCTGCATAGATAATGGAAAAGGGAAAAAGGATTGAAAAAGAAAACCGCCTTCACGACTTACTCACGAGGACGTCCCACTGGAGAGAGGGTGAGATGTTGTGCTAGGCACTGCAATCTGGATGCACCCAAGAGGGAGAAGACAACAAAAATGGCAAATGAAGGAACAACAATCGAGAATAAGTGGAGGGGAGGGAAGGAGAAGAAATTCAAGAAACCACTTATTTTTGCAATTTTTATTTACCGATTAACCTCACTAATTTACTACTCTGAAGGGTAAAATATTTCATGACCTGCTGACAACCCTCACGTCTGGTTGGTAGTCGCTTTTATTAGTCAGACAAGTAAGTATGCGCCAGTGCCCGGCAGGCTAGGACCTGCCTGTAGACATAATAAGATGCAGCAGTCGAGAAATATTTGTTTATTGCTTTGCAATCCATAAGGGCAGGAGGAAAATAAACAAGGTGGAAAGGTTGTGGCATCAAAATGGCTACCAAAGTTGGCAAGATCGTAGGCTTAGCCTAGCCAATTAAGTACATATGTGCCTCCTGTATGATTGGCAAGAGATTTCCTGGCAAATGCAAGCAACGAAAATAATGCAGTGATACCAAATTATAAGTGGAGTACTGCTTATAGCGTTGGTAGTAGTATGTGCTACCGACTCGGTTGGAACTGTAGATTTTTTACCCTTTGGTGTAATCTTATTCTCCGTTTGTAAAAAAGCTTAGCACAAAGTCTGGATGAGGTCCTACAGTAAGTTGCGTGCCTATATAACAAATTATCCTGTAGGGTGTGTATAATGCCTTCAGGCGAGGATACTGGTGGATGTGTGCTAGTGGTTGCCTACTTCTGTCGCCACTGCACCTCTGAGTCATCCCTCCAGGAGGGATGAGACACCTCAGGAGGAAGCGGAAGTCGTAAAAAGGCGAGGAAAAGATAGTCTAAGAGCCTCAAGTTACAAGTGTGTACATACTGCTCAGGCGCAAATCAAAGCCTGAAATGTAACAACTAGAGATGAAAAAGTCCAAGAATATGGTAAAAGGCGGCAGAGACGGAGGCGGAGGTTGAGGCGTAGGGGGAGGGGGGGGGGGGGAAGAAAACTCATCATCCGCAAAAAAGGAAGCAAATATATTCGTCGTAAATTTCTGGAACTAGCGAGTCCCTTTCGCTCCTCCTTCCTCTTCTTCCTTGTGGTGTAAAATAGGGCTAGGATCTTAAAAATCACAGCTTCCTTTTTGCAAATCAACAGGCTTGACCTTCACTAAGAAGAAAAGTGTCAACCTGATAGGAATTTGTAACATCTTTGAGAAAAAAAAGGGAATAAAGGACTTTTAATATCTGGCGGTAATAGGTCCCTTTCCCTCCATTTCGTGTAAGTCCCCTCCATTTTGCCAAAATTTGGCGTAAAAAAGTCATTTTGGCCTTTCTAAAATCTACTGGTAGATATGTAAACGTTATTAAGGGAAAGTGACAAGTGAATAATATTTCTACGATTGCTTGACATTCATCCCACGCAAAAGAAAGGAGCGTTAGGGGCCGGACAACAGGCAGTTAAGGCAAGGGACACCTTCAATAGTTGATTTATCTCTTGTAATCCTTACTTTTGTTCTCAGCGCTCTGTGTCTCTCCTAGGCCTCCGCCATTTGGTGACTGTTAATGCCATCTGTGGCCCCCACCTCGTCCTCCCCCGCATCCAGCAGTTCGACAAGGATGGAGGTTGACCTCTGCCTTGAGACGAGGTGATACGAGAAGCCACCGCGCTGAAATGAGGTTGAAATATTTTAGGAATTGAGTGTGCTTTTAAGCCACTGTCAGTTGCTCGCTTTTTCTTTGAAGTGCCTAATGTGTTCAAGTTGATTGTACATCTTACTCGGATTTTCCAATTACGGGGTAAACAATCTTGTTTATAAATTTCCTTTCTTTCTGGATCATCTGTCGAAGAATCTCAGTAATTCAGGTCATGTGCACCAACTGCAGTAGCGGGAGTAGGAAGTCTGAAGAAGGCGCATTAGTGATAACGTCTGCATTTTACCATAAATTTAAACATACCTCAGGGGGAGACAGTGTAGCACAATCTCTCTTCCCACCTTTTCCACTGCATTGCCCTCCTCTAGGATTGATGGCGCAGTTACAGTCACGAGGTCAAATCAACCTGCCTGTATTCCACCGAACAGATGCATTCAAAGGAACGTCTGGCCTTCTGGCCATCTCACTTCTTTCCTTGTCATGTAACTGTCGAATGCCAAGATTAGGTGGTAGCCACCTGAGGCCTGTAAAATCACCAGACGATTTGGCGAAGAGGGGATGAGAGGTTTCGCCTTCCCCTCACCTTTTTTCCGGTAGGGGTTCTTAAGGACCATGTTCCTATTGACTGATCTCCCACTTCCTACTGTCCTGACTGCTACTGGAGAAGACTAAGTTAAAGGAGGAATATCAGCACACCTTTAAGGTACACCAAGAACTGATTTGGTCTTATGTAAGCTTCGCCTTTCATGTTCTTTAAGGAGAGGGGAAAGTGTTGCACGTCTTGGAGGCATGGAGTGGGTAATAGGTTGATGGCTTTGTTCGTCTCACGTTATACCCACACATACACAGAGAAAGTCATTTCTCATTCCTCTTCTATAGGTGATAATTTTTAAAAAAAAGATGAAAAAATTCGCGGAAGACATTTTTTCTCATCTTACAGAACTTTTCTCTGTAGAAGGAACAGCGTACCTCCGCCTTCTACGTTACCCTCCAACCGATTTTCACTGCCTCTTTGAATGAGTGTATACCCCTACATACACACGCAGGAGGGAGACCTAGATGAAATGCTCTGTAACCTTACGTTGGAAAGCAATTTGAGTAAGTTTGTAGTTTTTTTCTCCTCTCACTTTCTACGGCGCCATAGACTCACTTTAAGTACTCAAATGTAGGCAAATGTGTGCGTGTATATTTTAGCTTTCCTTTACGTTTCCTCCCCGCGTCTTCCCTTTCCTCCGTCGGTCCCTCCTCTCCCTAATGGGAAAGAACACAAGATACAGCTGTAAAGGTATGAACGCAGCCATCGCTTCATCCACCTCTCTTGACAGCTTGTCAGCCCGTCTTGCACATGCTTTATTAATGCTCTGCTCAAGACTGACTTCACCTAATGACACCGTCCGAAGTGAGATGGCAGATTTGCTAAAAATTCTCCCAAGTTTTTCCTTTTTTAATATAGTTGTATCTAGCCCGACTACACCGAAAAAAAATGGCTTATTTAAAAACCACTTTATATGCGATAATTTTGGGCATTTCTAACAGGAGATGCGGGTGGACTGGACTGATGGGATTAGTGGACCACGAAGTCCTCTGACTTGGGGCGATTTTTCCTAGCGAACAGTGAGTAATGTGGAATCAGTCACACTGGCCTCATCTTGTCATTTGGTGCAGGTGAGGTACCGGGTGGGAGGTGGGCCGAATGACGAACCAAAGAACAATGCGCAAGACTGTGTAGCCATTAGACAATCGCCTAACCGGTTGGGATCATAAGCCCCTGGGGTCGTGGCAATTCCCTTCTCTCCTTACCAATTTGAGAAAAAATATAAATAACTCGCACAAAATTTGTATAATCTGTTTTAATTTCCACATAAATTCCTCTTTTTTATATTTTTTATAACAAATTGCTGCCTACAAGTGCCAATATAAAGTATTAGGGGAAAGGAAATACCTCACAGTTTGTGATAAACATGACCTTATTTAATGTAGAAGTTAACCTAATAAATATTCAGCATCTTTTTATTACTTTAATATCCAATTATCCAAATATACTACTTAAGTTTGTATTTTAAAGCTGGAAAGCATTAAGTTTAAGTAGAGCACCGGTCGGCATTGAAGACTCCGCCCAAACAAAAGCACCATTTAAACAAAAGGCCTATATTTGCTAAAGCTTATGCAAAATGCCTGAAAAGAAGGATGAAGTTCGTTATTTTTTGGAGCATGAAATAAGCCAATGAATTATTCACTATTTACCTATCCCAGACAGATAAACAGTGGGGAGTTTTCATCACCGCTGGCAAACATACGCGAACCCCGAGTCGAGCTGTGAGAGCACAGCTTAATTAAAACGGATAAATTATTCAAATGTTGTTTTGTCCAAAGGAGTGTGCCAGGACTTTTTAAATGGTTATTGATATCTTCCAAAAATTGGTTTGATGAGTGATACCTCTTCCTCTCCCTCTTCCTCCTCCTCCTGCTCCTCCTCCTCCGGGATCGATGTTCCCTTATTAGTCCCAAGGCTGATCCAGTCTACCCTATTGATCATCGAGGTGGAGATTGAAAGCTAGCCAACTATAATCTCTTTACAGTGTTTAAACAAAACTTTTAAAAACAATTTTAGAGTTGAGATTGAAAGCCATTCGTAAATCTTTCTAGTACCAGGGGTGATGGTAAAAGTTGATGTCATCCCGATAACACCTTTATTGTTACTGCGCCTCACCAGTTTCGCCATTCACAGCAGATGTCTGACTTTTGTAATGCCTTTGTCTAATAGCCAGATGCCCACAAAAACCAGCCCTAACTATCTTTTGATCTGAAAAGTCCCTTTTTAAGTAACCAGTCAATATAAAGTCCTAAGTAGGAGATGAATTTTTGCAGATCGCCGTAGTTTCTAATTTCCCTAATCCACGGTAGCAGGTAAAAGTGCTAAGCCATATTCGCCTCTGTCATTGTCTGAAGTCTTCGTTCAACAAAAACAGGCGAGAAAAATGGGGAGGAATTTGCAATGCGATTAAGAGGGGTAAGCAAGGTAGGCTGGATGGTGGGGCCCGGGGCAAGGGTGGGGTGACGGGAAGAAAGGCGAGAGGGGGGCCATGTTTTGGCTCTCCCTATTTTCTTTATGTCAAATCAAAAAGGAGAAAAAAAAGACAAAATTGGAGTACTAAATGAATGGCAAAAAAGGTTTGGTTCCCTGACTGTCTGGAGCCAGAGAGAACTTAGCTGATTAGCGGCGGTCTGACCGAATACTGCAGTGACTGCTGAAGGTCGAATAAGTTTGTCAGCTGGCTTAGAAAATTTGTTTTTCAGAGAAAAAGATCTGAAGAAAACAGTTCTAAATGCTGTTTGTTTTGTTGTCCATTTGTCTGCCACGTCTGTCATGTGAAGGAGGATGTTAATTACTTGATGAGCGGATAGATGTGGGAGAAAATTTGGAGGCTGAAGTGTAGCCCTCCCAGGCCTTCCATCCTCCCATTAAAAGCGCCTCTAGTCCTGAATAGCTTAGAGAAGCCACTTTGGTGTCAAGATGAATCGGATGTGTCAGCCGCGGTTGTTGATTGACTTTCAACGATTGACCTAATGCCATACAAGGCACATTCGCAGGGTTGCCTGGAAATGGAATAGTAACTACGACGCTCGTCTCTTTAAGAAGACGTCAGCTAAAGAAGAAGGGTGGGATAATAGAGTAACTTTTAGAGTCTTCTGTCATCAGTTAATAAATGGCGTGTGCGGTTTTATTTGCTCCGGTTTCCATGACATTTTATTTCCCGCTAGCACTCAGAGAGGCAGAGAAACTGCGAGTGTGTACAACAAAATGCAAAAATCAAGGAGCAGAAACTACGGCGAATCAAAATATCCACGTAGTTGTATGCACTATTTCCAAGACTGTTACACAGTTACATATCTTTCAATGGTAAAAAGAAAGAGAAATGAACCAAAGGTCTGTCATTTTCAGTGACCAAATTCACTATTCTTACAGAAAGAAAAGTGGAGAAAAGAGGAGAGGAATGAACAGGACAGGAGAAGAGCAGCGAGGAATGGTGAGAAAGGGGGAGGCGAGGGGAAAGCGAGAGCCGTGATGCCAATGACATTAAGGACTCTAAGGTGATTTTCTTCTCTTACAGGCTCTACACATTCTTGTGGTTACTCTCTAGTTTTTTTAGTCTATTTAGCCCTGCGAAAATAATCCACGTGGCGAACAAATAGGATGCAAGATTCAGAGGTCTTCGGTTACTTTGACAGACCCATTGATTTCGCATTTTTAACTTTCTCTGATATGGTACTGTTTCAGGGTGGTCAAGTTACTTCCATCCACTAGGAGGACGAACTACTCAAGCTGACTTCTCTAATGGCACCACTCTTATTTGAATCTCATTTTTTGGGTAGGCAGCAAGCAACATGGGCCAATTTCCTGGCAGGGGAAGCAAAGTAGACCCCCACGTCCTGTAGAGAGACCAATGTCTTCCGCAAGACGCATTCCTAATCCAAGCCTCTGAAATAGAAGAAAGAAAAGGGAAGGGACAAAACTCCTGCATGATCATTTACGCAGAGTTCCGTTAGCCAGAAGGAAGTGGAAGGAGGTATATTTTTTGTCCCACGGGGTAACGATGGTTGCAGATGGTTCTGGGCGTTGGTGTCACTTAAGTTGTTAATTGCCCTCTTGTAGAAAATAGAACAGGAAACATTTGTCAAATGTCTGATTGATTTCAATGGATCCATTTTGAGAGACGATTCTATGCAAAATCAAATATCCACAGTAAAGGTGCCTCTTCTGCGACCTTCAGATTTGATATTATCAAATGCCGCGTTTCGTACTACCTCGGGATAGGGTAGAGGGTGTAATAGGTAGCCAAGCATCAACGCAGAGGATGTTTTCGATGAAATCGACAAGATGTTATTTTCACCTTCAACAACTGTTAATTTTCCATTTTGCCCTGACCCACCCTTCCCCCCGCCCCGGCAATCATCCTCCTCCCTCCAAAGCATAATTTTTTTACAAGGAAAGTTCCCGCATATCTGGTTTGTTACTGTGATGACTGTTTACCTGGTATGAACTTCCCTTCATTCTCTTCTTGCCTGATCTCTTAGATAAATTTGATGCGGGCAAGGCTTATGGGAACGCCTGAACCTCACTTCTTCCTGTGGAGTCGCCTCACCTAGAACAATTCGGAGAAAGAGGGATGCATTCTGGCCGCACGTCTACCTTTCCGTATCGGTCAGTCTCTGAGGAGGACAGCAGATGCTTGCAAGAACACCCAAGTCTCTGTCTTTCCCTCCCGTCAAAACGTCAAATCCGTTGACTCATCTCGAGCATTTTAGGGAGCCTGTACGTGACAGAATACAAGACAAAGCAATTAGAGCTGAAAATGACCACCCAAATGTGCCCTCCTAATGACAGTTTACTGGAGCCTGGGGCAATTTATGACTCCTCTTTTTTTCACACCATTTAAACGTACACGCTCACCTACACCCACACAAATGGGGAATTTATTTGGGGCTAATAAATGCGAGGGTGAAAGACAGAGTGGAGAAGGGGAGAGGGTGAGAGGGCAGGAGGGAATTTTTGGATGAACATTAATAAAAATAATGGGGAAAGTTTACATCAGTTAGTAATGAGGACGAAGTGAGTGCTGGTGTTTGCGAGTTTTGCTTTCCACCAGAAGGGGATAACGATTGACCAATTACCGACCTACCAACCAGAATCGTAGATTTTCTTCTCTTCTCCGACAACAAATTTTTTTGTTTTTTGGTAGGGTGTAAAGACCCATTTTCTCAATGTCCTACCCTCGAATTTCTCCCGGGTTCATGAGTGAGGGGCGTTCCTTGCAAGCGAGGCGTTTATTCTCACTGGAGGAGGTGGTCAATGCCATGGTCTGTGTCCAGACATTTGTCCTGATTTGTTGACTACACAGGGAGAAATACACTTGGAAGGACTTTTAGGGGAATAGAGCAGTCATCCTACACAACCTGTTTAAAAAGCTTGGCATTCTAGTTGAGTCACGGGCTATACTCAGGGCACAACCACATATGGTAAGTCATTGCCTAGGAGCCATCCTGAGCCAGCCACCTCTGGGAAGTTACTGTACTTTATTGTAGAGCCCATATCTGGTCACACGTTCGTCTCGAACGCCAGTGATTGGCTGTACTGTCGTAAGCAAGGACACCGTCAATACGTAGGAGTGTTGATTCTGCAGCTCTCTATACAGAAAGGTTTTGGCACGTCAAATGTCACAACATAAATTCTCACTTCTCTTTTAACAACCGACTTAGTTTTAACAAAAAAAAAGGAAGTAGAAGCCTTTTTGCACTGTGGGCTTTACAGTCTCTGCTATTCGTGCCTCCGTCTTGGCGTTCCAGGACTTTGAGTAGCCTCAGGCATCATCAGAGTGTTGGCTTTTGAAAAAATCACTACCTAGGTCATTTGTTGCGTATAGGTGAATGTCTGAGGATTTGCCAAAGCCATTCCCACCTTTATCAATTATCCCTAATCTTCTAGCGCCTTGAGTGACGTTAAGAAAAGTGGTCCACCATATTTGCACAACTATTCAGTACAGTGGAACATGCAAGACAATTACAAAAAAAAAGTTCCCAATTTTACTTAAAATCCATTCGTGTTGTTTAAACTAACCAAATTCCTATCCTCTAGTCACTGAAAATGAAAAAGGCGCTGCCTAAATAATCCAACACTTAGAAAATGGAAAAATCATGTTTCTAGCTCTTCCAAAAAGAGAAAAACTGGCGAGGGGGTCAACAGATCCTTGAGGAATGCTAACTATTCCAACAAGACATTTTTCTAAGAAGAGAGAGAGAAAGTACTTTGTTTATGGTAGACGCATCAGTGGAAGATTTTGCTTATCCCATACTTAACATAAACCGCGGTGTTGTTGCCTGTCATGCCGCAGCCAGCCGGCCAGTCAGCCAGCCAACAGGGCAAAACAGTCCTCTAGAATTATGATAAATTGGCCGTGCTGACTTCACTTGCACGGTGGATTGGACTACGCATACAACGCACCACCAACAAGCTTTAAACAATGGACAGGCCAAAAAACACCTTTGCTGACATTCTCATCATCATGCAGTCTTGCTGAGTGCAAACGTCCACCGTTTTAGTTGTATTAAAAAGGAATAATAGGCAAAACAAAAGTATGATCCTATCAGGCAAAATACAAGTTGGATGGAGAAATAGGAAAATTTTAAAGGGTTCGCTACTGATAAACCATTTGAGTAGTTGTCGAAGTAGAAGATATGATGGTGTGGCAGTGTTGGTGATTTGAAGAAACCGGCTTGGATTCTCCAAGAAGGTCCACTGTGAAGGTGTTTACCTTAGCTAAGACGAAATAACCCACGGTGCTAGAGGAAAGTGCATTAATGACGTCTCACCTATGCATGGACTTAGAAGGCATCGTTGATGAAAAGTGGATGGCTTCATTGGAGGCACAAACTTATAATGTTGTGATGATGGCTTGCTTCGGGAAAATGAGACTGCAAGGAGACGAAAGGCGTCTTCGGCCATCATCTTGGCGATCTGATGGTCCATCCACGGCCCTCTTTCAATATCCTCGGAGAGGATGTAACTGGTTCCTAATACACCCGGTTGGAATGACCCTTATATGTATTTTGTGCAATTTCCCTATTATCTTGAATCCTTTTGTCATCAAGCGCCAGTTTAGTGTCGGTTTTGTGAGGATAGAGTGGTTTCTAAGGTACTAGGGACTTCCCGAGTAGCCCTCCTGAATAGTAGATGTGGAAAAGAGGTGGAGGTAAGGTACTCCATTATTGGAGAAATTGACGAAGAATTGTGTACGAGTCGAGGCCGACATGTCGGTCAACGAAAAAAATGGAAAAATATCACAAGCGGGCAAACAGATTTCATGGGTATTAGTACGTCTGTGAATAGGTTCTTTAGCTTCACAGTTTGGGGAAGGGTTTTGGTGCAGCTATCCAACTTGACGACTGGTCCTGGGGTGTACTACACCATTAGGCGAGCGCGCACACCCATTAGTTACCTCCAAGCAATCCACCCATTACCCACTCCACACGCATAAGACGCCAACAACTTTTTGCCCAGAAGATTGTGCTGTTTCTCTGGGGATGGGTGTGTGTGTATGGGGAGGACTTCAGAATTGTTGACACGTTGACGCAAAATCGCACAACTTATGGGCGAGCAAGTAAAATGCTCGATTCAAGAGCAGATAGGATAGGTCAAGATTGGATTTGTGAAGAAAGTCTTCATTGCCTTCCAAATGTTGCCTCAAATTGATCAGTGAGGCGATATGCATTGCCCTGCCTCATCCTCCCCACTTGCCATTATGCCATTCCTCCGGGTGATGAATACCGTCTTGACTAGGCATTAGATAGACGATCACCTACGAGACCACAGCTTGGAGAAAAGTGGGTCGGAGGAAAGGTCTCTTGAGACGGAGCCTTTATCCCCCACTTAATTAGATATTTTGAAAGATAAAAGTAAGAATAATCCTGCAATTATTTACTTTGCTGTAAGTGAATAAAAAGACGGTAAAAAGTGGCCCATTTACCAGTGAATTTGCAAATCATACGAACAAAATTCGCTTGCTAAATTGTAATCTATTTCGAAAGAATACATACTTAAAAGTGTATTTAAACAATTTTATAAGACTTTATCAGGAGGACTGGAAAATAGAGGAAATCGAAAAAAGAATAGTGTGCCTAAATTTAGGCCTTCCATATTTAGGTAGAAATTAAATGCATATTCGTTAAGAATTTCGAGCAAAATTTTAAACTTTTGCCTCTTAAATTGGTGAACGTCCCTACTTTTAAAAGGAAATATTTTGATTACTGTGTTGACGATACTCTCATTCATGGCAAAATGTCGGTATTTTTGGGAGAATAAATGAAAGAATTGTCACTGGATAGATCTATTTGGACTCTGGAACAAGGGGTTGAATCCTTGTTTAAAATAAGCAAATTGCCTTGCATCTGTTTGTTTTGTCAAGCCTACGTCTCTTAATCATGATCCACGAAATCGGGTCTTTTCAAATGGCAAAAATTTCAAACTTATGGTCCTTATGCATTCTCCTTTTTTGACACTGCTGGATTTGCCAATTTTGTTTTTTAACCAGAAAACCTCCACTTCCTAAGTGCTTCCCGAGCATTTTAGAGGACCTTGAAACTCGCATTCTCGTAGAGCCCCCTTGATTGGTTAGTGTCATGTACAAATGGACTTTAAATATCCCAAAAGTCACTTGTAAAGCCAAGGTCAGTCAGTATGTTATAAATACACTAGAACGGGACCACCTCATGCCTCCACCAGCCACCCGTCACGTACGTACACCTCGTAGCCCCTGACTTACGCCCAATGGAAGTAGGGGTAGGGGGGCCAAAGTCTTTGCCTTTACGTCAAATGTCCACATTTTGTTTTAACCTGCAAGAAGAATAAGTCCTGGATGATGACGGGAGTTGTTAACTGTCTAAAGTGATGTAAACATCTCCTGGTCGTGTTCCTAAAAAACTTTCTTATAAAAGGCAGAACTTCTGGAAAGATCCTTACCATAGCGATGTTCCAGGAATCCTCCAATATTGAGGGCTAAGTCAATATTTTCCTAATTGCCTCTACCTGTTCCTGTTTGTTGTCATTAACTTCCCCAAAAGCTGTCCCATTTCTTATTGGGCCACATTAAGGTGGGATAAAAGTTGAGGGTCGCAGGCTCGGCCAGTGGGAAATACACATTGGATGGCTAAGTATGCGTTCGAGGGTAGGTAAACACGAGCGCGGTTTCCTTGCACTCACCTTGATTAATGGGTCCACGGCATCGGCCACCATATCGTAGTTAGTGCCTCAAGAATCAACGGTAGTCGTTAACTTGCCTTAGAAAAAAGGTGTTTGATAATTTCCCCACAACTGATGTATCTCAGCCATTTCCGCGTATCCAGGACATTATGTTCCCCTCATCAGCGGCATTAAAGACGGGCTAATTTCCCTGTTTTATTAGGATCTCGACTAGACAAGGCGTTACAACGAGTGCATTACATGCGCCACTCGCCAGTCATGGGAACATTTGTCTAAGATGCGGTGTTATTTGCTATAACATGTAATCTCAAGGGGCCGCGTGGTTCCTCAATTCTTCCTTCCTAAATTGCTGCCTTTCAATGTTACAACCAGAGCCGTGGAAATGGTAACGTAGACAACCAGTCACATTAGCTACCAGATCGGTGTCTTTCTGGATCGGGGGCGCGTAGTCCTCTCAGTCTTTCCTGAATCCGTAATAAGGCATACCAGCAAGCCGTGAAGGAGGCCAGAGAGGCTTTAGCCCTGATCAAAGGGCCAAATGGCCAACCAAAACGAAGTCATGTTAGGGGGAACCTTCTGGTCTTAATAGTGCTGAAAATTCTTTTGGGTTTCAACTGGCGACGCAGGCGCCTATCAAAGCCATCTACAATCAATCAGATGCGCCTAATCCCAGTGACCCAGGAGCAGTCATTCTCCCGCTGTAATGCAGACTTCGCTAAAGAAACTTTGATCATACCTCCATCTAGATTTCACCGATAAGGTCCCCAATTTCAATTTGGTGGATGGCCTGTAATCCCGCCTACTACCACCAAGAAGCTTCAAGTGCTGCGCAATGCCTTATGCCAACCTACGATCCAGGAGACGTTGGTCACCTACAATGAAAGTCGGATCCATGATCTTTGCTATGAACATGTCACCAACTAATTTTACCTCTGCCATCTCTAACATCCAATCAGAGAGGGTTTTTGACACATCCGAAGCGCTAAAGGAAGGTAGCCCCTGCTTAATTAACGGCTCCAAGACATTTGAACTGGCAGTCTGAACATGACTCGCAGCTTGCTATGATGTTCGCATTTGTGATTGTTGGAGCAGTGGACACGATTGATGGGTAATCGAAAAGAGGTGGTGCCACCAATTGCATCCATGATGCACGGAAGTACCGAGAGCTAAATATGGCACTCAAATGATAAACACACTGCCAGACACATCCTAGATACCGTCTCTACGCGTGGGTGAAAAAAAAACCTCTCGTTGGATCGTCGTGTATACCAAAGTAGCGGTCTGATAGGCAAAGGCGCTGACTCCGGATATCGTCTCTCCTTAATCAATCTGCGACTTCCGAGAAGCCTCCAATGGACATTTGCTCTCGAAGCATTTTAGAGCCTCAGACTCCTGTTTGGGACTATTAAAGCATAAATTGGCCTAAAAGTCGCACTTTTTATTGCCGCACTTTGTCCAAATACCACGCAACATATTTGGCAAGAAGGTCCAACAGACTTTGGAACCGAGTCCACCCGATAGCCTTGAATCGAATCTTTTTATCAGGTTATAATGATATTTTGGAATAGGTTCTCTTTAGCATACACCACAACAAGTCATTTTGACCCAAAAATGACTCAAGAATTTGACTCCTCTCTCATTTGATATTTCATTACCGCAAAATGTGTATTTTTATAAGTCCCGCTTTTGATTGGCTAACCAAGTCACTTTTAAGTAGCCCTTTAAAAAATTAACCAATCAGACTCGTACCTTTTTAATTAAGTAGTTATTATGTAGAAACGAAAAAGCATAAATTTCTTCTTTTCTTATTAATTTGTTAGAACTAATGCTTGATACTCAATTTATGACTGTTTTACTTTAAATGAGTGGTAAAATGCTGGCTTGAATGATCATTTTTCATTGCAATAAATGACCTTACTCCACTGCAACAAGTGTGCTTTTTATAAAAAGGGAAAAATTCATGAAATTTTGGGCTAGTGCTCCCATTGGAAACTATAACCACTTATAACCCTTGTTTGTTTCCAGAAAAAAGAAAACAATACAAAAGAACCAATCTTAGGGAGGTTGGCAACACGATGTCCCATCAGTCGGCGGCTCCAATCTACCACTTTGATAGACTGGAAACAATCATGCAAATTTAAAAAGAATATGTGATTCCTACGTCTTAGTGCATGTACTTCTCTTTTTCTATCAGTGTTTTGTGAGCTAAGGTGGTGAAAAACTGACCGCGACGCCTTACCTTAGGTTTGTAAGCTTTGCCACACCTGGCCTAGAAAAACAACGACAAAGGTGAATGTTGCGTGTTAGTTTAATAATTCCTTTTCTTTTGTTATATTACGTCATTTCCGATGCGCTTTTTGGTATCGTCACAAGTATGTGACACACGTTATTTGATTATCTATCATAGGCATTTGCTTGTGTGCTTTAACCCATTTTGAGACAATACACCGTTAAAATTTATAAACCTTCGGACATCAAAAAGATTTTTTTTTCTATTTTTCTTTTAATTTGTACTCAAAAGCCATGTTCCTCCAGTACCCATATTCCCACCTCCACTAACAATGTGAGAATCGAAAAAGAAACCTAACCTCTCCCTCGTTTTATCCAAAAGAGTGTTTTTTCTGTAGGTGAAGGGGGATAAACGAAGCAACACTACTCAAGGGAGCATTAACGGTGCCGCTCAACCAAATCACTGCCTCCTCCATGCAGACGGGACCATGTTGTAATGTAGGGGGCGGAGTGTCGGGAACTCCACTGAAACGACTACACTGCTCTGGCTGCGTCTATCACTGTCTATAGCTAGCGTGAGTCTCCACAACCTCAGAAAGGAAAAAAAATACTTTTCTACTCAAGAGAATGACCCCGTAGATGCTTATTTAGTGCCGTTTACTGGCACAAAAAGTAGTCGTAAGGATTGTTTCGCTTTGAAGACGCGTCTTTTACTGACATGGCGGTTCATTC
>NW_020170419.1:568816-571446 GCF_000524195.1 Echinococcus granulosus | reverse complement strand
AAACAATTACTACTCCAATTCTATCTAACAAATTAAACAACTTTGAAAAAAAGAGAAACGCACCAGCGAAACGACATTTTCTCCATGATCTGGTCCCACGATGATCTAGGATGCGTTTTTTTATCCCTTTTTTACCCACCCACTCCGCCTCCCTTCCCCCTGCCCATCAATTTTCAAATGAGGCAGAAAATTTGGCCTAAAATCTAAATGGACCAATTGTCCCGCCCTTATCTAGCCTACACATCTTTGACTTCGCAAAAGGGAATAAAACTTGGCGTCTTTTGAAGTTGCTTTATCCCCTCATTCAGCTATAAGTGCTCTCCCCCTCTGGGAGGATTTTTAAAGCTCCTGAAATTTGTTTCTGCCAGGCAACTTTCTGCTCTCAATCCGCCCTCAATTCTGCTCTTTCCAACTCTAGTTATTTATAAGGCAGTACACGTTCACAGGAGGAAATACTCCTTGATTTTTTCTGCCACTGTGGGAGAAGTTCGGGGGGTCTCCTCTGTCTTTATCTCTGTACCCACCAGACAAGGTTTGAGGCAGGTGGAAGGCTGGTAGATGGATCTGCCAGACAAAGTCAAGAGGACAAACAATGTTTATTCCGTAGATAGATTGCAATGCCTAGGGGAAGGATATTCTGTCAAGGTCATTTGAATTTCAGAGGTCAGGATTTGACCGTGAGGGTAGGTGTGATAGGATGTGGAGTTGAGAGCTAAAGATTCGACTAATTTTGACATAGGCTTCAAAAGAGTGGCTAGACCACTCCAAAACTTCATCAGCTTCTGCGGTGGCTCTTCTTTAGATTCCAGGATCGTCACATTCTCCTCGTCAGGGCACCAATCAAGTTAGCGCAACAGTGGAACAACTCTTTAAGGCAATTTTTAATCTTCCTATGGAAATATTTTTTTCTTGTCGTCCTCTTTGGAGTGGTTTCTAAGTCATTTTTACCATAGGAATCATCAGCTCTTTAGCCACCTATTGTGACCAGACTGACCACTTCTATTGAAGGCACAGTTCGAGGTAGCTTAATTCCCCAAAGAGCATACGGGAATGGGGGAGGAATGCCCTGATATCATCGAAGGGGCTGAGCTAAGCGGGAAGGCAAGGCATAAAAGCATATCGGTGCTTCATCGTTAACCCAAGTAACTAACGCGAATGTCTGTCTAATGAAGGGGCACAAATGTTTCCCCCCGCCTTACCCCATCCCACCACTGCATGTACTTTAAGGGTTACAATCCCGTCCCCCTCCTTGCCTCGGCATCAGAGGGTGGGATAGTTGGGCTGGAGCAATCAATGCGTCTAACTCATTCCGGTGAGGGATCAACACCCGAAGCGAGGAGAGGAGGGCGGGCACGTCTTATCAGACGCGTTATCTTAATGGGCAGTCGCTCTCCCCTTAACTATTACCTTCAGTAATAACACCTGATTTGTCCAACAAATTACTCGCTTGGTGTGATCTCATCTCTCCATTCCTGGCGCTCTCTCTCTCTCGACGATTGTTGTTGCTACAGGTGTAATAAAATGGTTTTTCCAACGAAGCGGAGACAAAATGGTCACCCTGCAGTCGCTATCTTATCCATTCGGATTGGCGCACACAGACACATACACACTTTACTTTCAAATACAAAATGGATTTTTTCCTTCTAACTAGTAATCATTATTTTCAAATGCTACCAACTCATTTAGTTAAAAGAATTAACAAAATTTAACTCATATTTCCTTGATTTGCCCTCCATGAGATGTACTACTAAAATCATTTAAGCCACCAAATATTGCAACTCAATGGTGATCAAATCGGTATCCAATCAGAAGACTCGGGGGAATTGAATCAATACTGTATTGTATAATGACATAAAGAAGAGCAAGAGGACTGCTAGCATGCCCCCAAGGCCAGGCGCACAGCTCAACAGAAGCACAAACTACGGCAACTGAAGTGTCCGAATGATTTAACACCCTTTTTTACTCATCTTAGCAGAACTCTATACACCGTTTTTTAATTCTAACCCACCTACTTATAAATTTTTAACCTTAACATTAGTCATCAGTTTTTTGGTGGGAGGAGGAATGTGGAGGAAGGCAGCGGTGTGATTGTAAATTTCCCGTAATGGTCAAAAAAAAATCCCTGCTGGCGTGTTCTATATCACTTAAATGAATCAGTTTAAAGTAATTAACACAGACTGACCACGGCTAAACTTCTACAGCCTACAAATTCTTTTTCTCAAAAATAAATGCCGAAAAAGTAAGATTAAGCCTTCTCATTTTCGCCTACTCACATGCCACACTAACAACTATCTGTCTATCGAGGAAATGTGAGTGACACCAATGAGGTGTGGCTACTAAGAGCTCGTCAACAGGATCACCACGACCCAGAATCATCGATTTTCTTCTGCCATGCCAAACGTGGTTGTCACGTTGTAAAAGAGAAGGACCATCAGGCCAGAAGTAGTGATGGAGGCCATAAAAGCTGCCTTCACCACCCGTAGAAAGGTAGCAGATGAGGTGGAGAATCAAGAAGGAGAGGTCCAAAGTGCCCTTAAGGGGGCGAAAAAAGCAAGTCAGACTTGTCGAGTCAAATCCCGAAGGAGTGGAGGTAGGCGCCACTCTACCCGTAACAATAATTCACCTACGAG
>NW_020170419.1:547069-568716 GCF_000524195.1 Echinococcus granulosus | reverse complement strand
GGGATCAAGAAGAAGTTTCTCCAGGCGATCTTTACCCTCCTATGTTAGATCAAAATTTGCAACGATGAGGATTGGCAGTGGGAATCGTCTCCTCTGTGGACCAAAATCAGACTTATATAGGGAGTACTGCAATACGAAGGAGGAGGAGGAGGAGGAGGAAACAGTTGATGACTTGACCAGTTACATTTATGTCACGTCAAGCATTGGTGTCAAATATCGAGTCACCTTTACAGCTGAAAATGCTACGCTTGAGCCCCTCTTCATTCTACCACGAAATTCACCTCCAACTCAGAATGAAAAGATCAGTCAGATCACTTCGCGCATGAAGGTGTACGAAGATCCAGGCAAACTGAATTACGTGGCAGTTAAACGACCCAAATTTAGCCTAATTGAGAGCACGATGTTGGAGAAACCGGCCCCACCGGTTCAGGTGTACATCTCAAGTCCGATTACTCCCAAAAAGGGTGTAAATAGCATAAGTAGACCTGAAAAAACTCACAACACTGGTTTCATTTACATTAATACTGATGGTTTTATCCTGAAGGTAAGGATTCCACCGCTCTCTATCAAAAAAGTTCGCCATCCCATTACCAAGGAGGTGCGCTCTACAATGGAGCGTCTGCGAATGCCCTGCTCAGAGGAATACAAGAATAAGGCTCGTCTTCTAGTTCGATTGGGTAATGACCTCTTCTGGGTGTACTTTGACCTAATCGATTGCAATGTCACCAGACTGTCCGAGCATAAATCTCTCGCTGTCCAGACTGAAAATCACATGATAATTCGGCAGTTCTTTAGCCACTTTACCAATAAACGAGTAAATTTGCAGCTACCCGAGAGCACTTACGTCTACCATGATCCCATGGTAGAGATTCGTCGGGTGAATCATTACTTTGCTAATTTAAACATCGCGCCTCTTTGGAAGTACCAAATGTATCAGAAGAGAATCACCCAAATGCGCGAGCATACTACACTGGAGGGAGAGATAGGAAAGGTGATAAAACGAGCTCGTGGATCAACTGTGACATTTGATGGATTTGATACCATAGTTACAGCGATAGGCGGCCTGATGCATGGCATTGTGGTAAGGGGTGACGATGCCTATGAGGCAAAAATTCACACATTTCTAGGCGACGAGAAGAAGCCTGAAACTGAGGAGCTGCTAAGTGATTGGAGGTATGAGGAGGGGGACGAGGAGATGCAAGGCGAGGCGAACGTCAATGTGAATTCATACCGTCCACATTTGTGGGAGAATGAGGAGGTGGAAGAGACCTTGGAGAGCATGAATATGCCTTCTACTGTTGTCAATTAGGTGATGGGTTCACCTGAGTGTCTAGTGTGGGGGAAAAACAGAAAAAAAATCTTTACAAATGTCCATACTTTCGTTATTGAAATGAATGAGTCGTCATCGGCTTTTACTAGATGCCGGAAAATGGCCGATCTTACAGCCATATACCATTTATTTTGTTTTAAAAGGCTGGAAAAAATCTGCAGCTTATAAGCCGACTTTAAAGTGTTGCTGTTTTACGACCGATACGGATTACATCGTCATCAAGTGTTGTAGGCGCGAGGCAGGAAGAGAGGAGACTATTTTTTGTTTCCTTTGGTGGTGACGCCTGCCCGCGACAGTGTGTATGGGTCTCCCAGGCAGTTGTTAAAAGCAATGTCATGTAGTAAACAAAAAGCTCCGATTCGTTCAATGCCAGGACTTCCAGCTGTCTTCTCGAGTTATAATGCATCTCAATTTTTATCTATTTTTGGCTGCTATTTAAATCTGTGACACCAATGGCTTCGGTGAAATCTCAGCCAACCAATAAGACTAGCTGTACTTTTAAATAGTTAAAAGTCCATTCCGGAGCCCCATGCGTGCAAGTGGTATTTCAGGCTGGTTCAAACTTAGAAATACTTTTGAATGTTTGAAGATACAATCAAACACATCGGTAGCATAACGGTTTTGAATCAATAATACAACTAAAAATTTTTGTCCTTTAAGTGAATTTTTTAATCATACTTAATCAATAAGATTATTCGGCTAATGAGCCTTAACCAATAGTCTTCGGGGAATCGCCTCCGTAACGTTAATTGGTTACTAATTTCCTGCTTCGGGCATTTTGATTGGCGTATTTACATCAGGTAGTCTTGTACTTTGTTGATATGAAGTTGTCAGGATTATTTGTCATAATTTACTTCTCCTCTTTTTTAAAGAAAGAACAAAGACGTGTCAGTAGGCACTGGTAATAGCCAATCGCAACTATCTCTGTACCAAGGTAACAAATAGACTCGTTTTCCGTTTCAAGTAGCGCTTTCAAGACATTTAAAGCTACACCATTGTATCCCAAGACGCGGACTTGCCACTGTGGACCTTATTGGTCGAAATGGTCCAGGAGTCCGCTTTCATGTTCGGCTCACATTGGATGGGGTCGCCTTTAATTGGTTGGGGAATGCTGAGATAGTATTTATCAAAAGGGTACTTCCTAGATGCGCGTCCTATTCAGCCGACGTTTTGTGGATAAGTTATAGCCATAGGAGGGATCAATTCGCCTTTAGGCTTGTTTTTATCCTAACGTTTCTGATGGTTGATAAGTTCAACGAAACTCAGACCCTTGGATTGATTGGAATATCATGAGCAAGACAATGTTAGATCTGCAAAACCATTCAAGACTACCCATAAAACTAATATTTCTTTTGATCACCTTTAAGCGGTAATTAGAACTGATTATTGTAATTCTTCCAGCTCTGAGCATTTCCATTGGCTAATTTTTTCGGGTTTCGGATTGGCCGCCTAGCATCAGCTCGTAGTTCATTGGTTGAATGCTATCTCGGGCAGACTGTGGAACCAGTGTGAGTTCACCAAGAGGTTATCCACCGGGTCATTATTACTTTAACCAAATTACATTAAGTAATGAATTTTAGGGGGATAAGCCCTCACGAAGCACCTCTATCCGAGGGAATAAAACTTGTCAGCGCGTTTTTTAACGCCCATCTAAAGTGTACGACGTATTCCAGAGCCTAAGGATTAAAAAGTGATCCTAGTAGCGTTAAACATGTTACTGCCTTCGTAATGGTAAACTGAGGCCCCTAACCGAAAGGTTGGGAAGATTTGAAGATTGCAGTTCAGAGGAGGAGGCATCGACTTGTCATTAAGGTCACTGTAGCTACCGAACGCAGGTGAGAGTGCGGCACCTCGGACCACCCCTCGAGGTGAGACGCTGAGGCTATAGACGGCACGCCAATGACAACGTAGTGGAGATCGAAAACAGGCTGTTTGTTCTGTCGCATCACCCACAGACAGGTAAGAATTGTTCCGAAAGGAGGGGAGGAGAGGTACTCCTCTTCATCCACTTCATAGACCTAAACCCCTTTGACAGTCACTTTAAAACATTGATAACATCGACCACGAGATTGACGTGACTGTTGTGACTCTCCGTGAACTTAGTCGCCCGCAGAGTTCAGTAGTGTCACGTTCACCCTCAAGAAGGTAATAAAGTGCACTTGCTTAATGAGGCTCGCTGTTGCCGCATCTAAGAGGGGTGGAAGGACGATGAGTACGGACGAGACGCCATAAAGTCTCAATGGCGCAGATCATGAAAAACTAAGGCGGCTTGATACCAAGGCAATAGGCTTGGAAAAGAGGGGTGGAAGGGGAAGCCACGAGACGTAAGTTTGTTACACCGGTAACAGCCTCCATCAAATGCGTGGAATTCCGCCCCCCCCCCCTCCCATTGCGGTCTTGTGGACACAAGGTGGAGGTGATAAATAGTCACGTCATGTGACTGTCTCTGTCCAAATAAATCGGAACAGTTGTCCTCCGCCAAAGGATAATGTTCATCAGTGTGTAGTCAGCTGGCCAGAAAGAGGAAATACCAGAAAATTTGCACACAAATTCGTCCATCGTAGAGCCTCGTCCAGCCTCTCCAAGGTAAACTGCTCTGTAAAGATCTAAGTGTATTCAGAAGCTCCCTTCCCCATCCCGCTAACGATAAAATAGGCCAATTCATCGAGTCACTGTTGATTCTGTCTCGTGGTTTACAGCCGACGCGGAAGAGGCACGACGGATCCGTGAGATAAGGTGAGGAGGGAAAGAGAAGTAGCCCAGGAACAACGCACAAGAGGGAAGCCACGTAGCTAAATTGTCACAACGGTCTAGTAAACTGACCTTTAATTTTGACTTTCCGTCCATTTTTATGGCCTCTCAACCACTTCGTGTGTCGCATTCACGGTTTTAGAGGTGACCCTAAGAATGACTACAATCCAACGGGTTAATTCACCATGGTAGCAATCAGTGGGAGGACAAACGGTAACCCAGAGATACTAGGGGTAAAAGCAAACAAATTTTACAGTTGAAGAGATGGAAAGGATGTTGAGTGAGGGTGTCAGACATCTACTCACGATGGTCTGGTTAGTGACAGACTTAAATTAAGTGAATGTCAAATTGACACTTTGGTTGTTAGTACAAGAGGGGTGACACTGACAACTCGAGCACTTAAACGCAATTTCATTCGTACCATTTCAAAAGTAACAGTCATGATATGCAAACAAATAAAACGAACATGCATTCTGTTTTCGCCTCCCCCAAAGTTCCTCATAGGTGCACATCCAGTCTTGGGGGAGATTTCAAGGAGACGGCACTTGATCTAGGTGTCAGAAGTTTCCTCGGCTTATGCAAATTCCATCAAACGAGGAGGAGAGAGGTGGCTCTAACAGCGCTTCACCAACGAGTGTTTTTCATTTGCCAGTCAACTGCTCGTGACGTTTAAAGTAGCTTCACGGGGCAACTTTAAAATACCACTCCTGTTTCCCGACCATGTCCCCGATTTAAGGCTATGTTTCCGTTTATTTGAATACTCTTTAGTCGACAGAAAGGTGGGGAGGCAGCACCTGACCTCGTGACGTGTTCACCCTCACATCAACGTGGTAACAGCTTCAACACGAATGCTTTCAAATCGCCCGGGCTTGGTGGTGCCTCCCAACGTAGATACGTCTTGATAAATGTCTTCTGACAGGCAGGACTGCTCTCCTACAGTGGGTTCGTTTGCTGTTGCCATGAGTGTAGTGTCGTGACCAGAATATGGACTATGCAGTCTTGGTCTAACCTGCTAGCCCGAAGCGTTGACAACCGGTAGGCGCATTCACAATCAGACTTATCAGTGTGCACTTTAAATAGTAAGCAAGACACCATTCAAGACTGTTAAATTTGCGGTCTATTATACGTGCGCATTCGTTCATTCATTTGGATTAAGTTAAAATATCCCAATAACTACTTAACCAATGGAAAAACAGGAAAAAAAGTAGTAAACAAACTCCATTAAAATGGAAAACCACCCTAAGAGAGGCTAGACAAACAGCCTTTGCTTGTGACAATAAAACACAACGTCTAGTTATGAAATAAACTTTTAATGATATTGAATACAGTGGGTTTTTATCATTCCCTCAACCCACATATTACAGTAAGTTGGAGAACGACCCACTTGTGCCATTTATCAACTGTATCACAAAAACGTGTAGAAAATGCACTATACAAAAATTGAAAGACTACCAGAAGGTGGAATCAATACACGGGAGGCGCCTCAAAGATTGGTGGTGGGATCGCCTTGAAACGTCTCCTCAACCATATGAATTATTTCAGCCTCCTGTTGATTGTCCGTGAACAATGAGATAGGCTGAAGCTAGACAAAAGTGAAAACAAAAGCCCCAATAAATTCCAGTGGAGGAGGGGGAAAAAAGCCATCCAACTCACCCAATTTTGACTATGCTCTGCGGAATAGGAATTCGAGTTGGACCAACTGAAGTCTGGGAGATCGGCAACTTCCGCGGAGATTTCTGGATAGGTATTTAGGTCGACGATTTCCGCGGGAGGCATTGGAAAACCAGTATTTAGGTCAACCGGGAAGACATTATTACTGCCACTCATATCCACTTCTTGGTCAGAAGCTACACGGAGGCAAAATAGCGTGTCAATGAAACGGACACTGATGTTGGATTGGTTAAGCGAAGTGTCACTTACGAGACACACAATATGGGGAGTCTGTAGGATAGAAATTTTCGTATGTGGGTTGTGAATACCCGTTGGGGTGGATTGCATAGATCTGCGAAGAAACCTGAAACACGAGACAATGCAAATATAAAATAGCTACTTATGTATTTAAAGTAAACAAACAATTGTCACTTAAGTACCTGATTGTCACTGCCGTTGTCACTGACACCAGGAGGCTGCGAGCAGTAAATGGGGACGAAATTAGCTACGGGAAAGGAGTTAACAAACGATGCCGCCATCGGCGACGTCGAGGCAGGAGGAACATTAGGGGACGTAGGAACTTTCTCAATAGATCGCGATACAGGGTGTAGACGGGGGATGGGAAGTTTCGCCGGTCGACTACTTGGCGGTGGCTTTGGCTGCGAGGAGAGTGGACAAAGCGGGAAAGATGACGATGGAAGACGTACCCACAAATGAAGAATTGTGTCACTGTGGACTTCAACCAGTCAAGTTTCCAGGAAAAAGCCGTGTCAACTACTGTAGATGGGATATGATACATTCACTCACCATGATAACAGGAAGACTGGCCAATTGGGCGTCCATCCTCTCCATTTGCTTCCTTGACAAGACTTCTAAAATGGATTAATGTCAAGAATTGACTGACCACGAAATTGCAAAGTCTATTCTATAGTTTTATAAGGCCATTTTTGCAGTCATTCTAGCCAAACCTAGGCCTTGCAACCCCTTCCAAGGTAAATGAACAATCAAGTACAAGACTACCATCCATCTCAGGCCCCTCCACGATGGTCCCGAAGTTCAGGGTCTCTTCTAAAGCCAATTCCACTCAGCTAGCTTTTTTATCTGGACACAGTCACTTCCCTTCATCATAGAGCGATCTTCGAGTCATCTCCAACTTTAATGTAGAGCCCCCCCCCCCCTACCTGGCTACAATATATGTCGGGAGGAGGAAGGTGGAAGCAAGGGAGGTCCTTCCCTCCAAACAATCAGCAAACACTCCCCCATTGTTGATATTTTGAGTTGACTGCAAACCATAACATTCCAAACAGTGCGTATGCAGGCTCCCAGGTCTCTTGTGCGCCAATAATAAAGGCTCTTCCACATTGGTATTACCTACTCCCCCTTCTCACGCGAATCAGCCAATCTGAGGAAAGCAAAGAAGTCTGCATATTCCACTCCCATCTACCTACCTACCTGGGGCCTACTGTCACAGATAGACTTGCTCGAGCTGACCAACTAAAAGCAAACTCTTCCAATGGTGAGGGGAGATAATAAACTTTGAGGGGAGGGGGATGCAAAAAGGTACTCTTTTCCAAGGCTAAAACTCCACCCCAGTTTACCCGGTTCGAGGTTCACCTGCTTTTTGAGTTTGGGATGACGATTTCGTCTGTGTCGCGTAAATGCGGTAATACGATGGAATGTAAGACCACAGTCCTCGCACTTGTAAGTCATTCGATTATGTGTCCTCAGATGGATCTACATTTACCGGAAGGAAGAGGAGGGAGGGGAAAAAAGCCGGTTAAATCAGGGATAAAGGAGAAAGAGAGGGAGTTAAAATAAAGACAACAAAAGGTAGCAATAGATGACAAGTGTGTTCCTCTTTGCACAATGGATAGCCAGAAAGCCCCCGTTTGATTTAAACAGCCTTTCTAGTTACGCAGATTCGACCAGCAATTACGAGGTCTATAGCCTCCAAACCCCTGTGGGATGACTCCGGGTGATGGACCAGTGACAGTGGCGAAGAGACCTCGGGCCAAAATCCCTAAACCTGCTGGCTGGATGCCAAATTGACAAGTTACGAGGGGGTTCTGCAGTGGAAGACTGTTGAAACCGACATCGTTCACACCAACCTTGAACGAGGGAAACGATACCTCCACCATGGTGGTAGGATACTCAAACCGGGTCTCTCCATGGTTATGAATAATCAGTAGTTGCTGACCTTGTGGAAGGTTGCCAACAAAAGAGGCGTCAAAGTCGACGCTCGGAGGAGGAGAGGCGACAAAAGTACGTGAGCTTATGCAGTCTTCCACAATTGGACCTTCACAACCTACACTATAAGTAGCCCTTCAGCCTAGTGAGCATTCCAACTTCTTCAGGGAAGCCTGGAGCATTACGATCGATTCCAGCAGGATGCAATAAAAAGGGGGCAAATGAGAATGAGAAAAACTAGCCTTGAGGGCGTGAGTAGAGATGAAAAAGCGATCACACTCGGGACAGGGACATCGACAGTCCGGATCGTGGATGATGCGATGTTTGAAGAGATCGGAGAGGTTTGCAAAACGCTGTGTGCAACCTACGGGAGACCAGAAAAAACCGTAGCATCGAAAAACCTAATCGATTGTGGAGGAGAAGGTCGTAAAACAGGGGAACGCACCCTCTTCTTCGCAGGCAATGGGCAGCAATCCGTGCTCCCGGTACTGATGCAAGTGAAAGGCGCTCTTTCGAACGAACTTCCTTTTGCACGTGCGGCAGGAAAGGCGTCGGAAGCCCTTCGGAAGGATCTGGATGACAAAAACACAGGAAATCTATGCGGCCAAGTGTTTTTTGGTCTCTTCAGTCTTCGCGCGTTTCTACCAACATTCTGTTGACTGACATTTTCTCACAACTTCTAGAATGTTGCGATAGACACGACCGATCCAGGCAGACAAAACTCCTGATTCACTTATTTGATTATCAAACCTAAAGGTCAGAGGGAAGACGTCTGCCGTGGATGAAAGAAGCTGTGAAGGGTCACCAAAGGAGAGCTGAAAATGAGCCGACTTTTGACAAGCGACCTCCAATACTTCCACTGAGGAAGTGGGTTGCACACGACATCAGCTCATCAGAGAGCACCTTCGTCGATACGACTCGCCTTGGAAGAACCTCAAGACTCAGGAATCTCGATCATTTCCAACAGTTAGCGCCTCCTCTATAATGCAAATCTAACGTGGCCATAGCCTAGGTAAAAGTGGCCACGAGGGTCAAGAATGACACGTAGAAGAGGTGAGAGAAACTATGTAATGCAGGGATGTTTTATCCCCGCATTGATAGCATGGCCTCCCTTCCAGTCCTCGTTCCCACCTATTAACCGACACTACCTCACCGCTTCAGATACTACTCATAAAAGGGGGAAAATCCCTCCATTTTGAAGCAGAAGGAAAGAAAAAACTATCTTTTTTCTACAAACCTGCAGCTTAGGTTCCCAAGTAGCATCCTCCGAATCCACCGAATGTAAAGACAACCGAGATTGCTTTGACGACTTGTCAAAGTGAAAATCGGATGAAGGCGACAGGCTGCCCTCTGTGGATTCTGAGGTATTTTTAGCAGCAGTGACCTTGAAGGTCGACTCAGAGTCCGTAGAGGAAGAGATAATCACAGTCACCTTTTTACGCTGTTTTGATGGGGTTGTGACAATTGCAGGCGTGCTTGATGGGGAAGGTGGGTCCAAACTCCACGTTGGCGTTGATAGAGGATCAAGAGGTTCTTGAGCTTTCGACGACGTTTCCTTCGAATGCAAAAATTCTATCGGTAGAA
This sequence comes from Echinococcus granulosus, assembly GCF_000524195.1. Taxonomy (NCBI): domain Eukaryota; kingdom Metazoa; phylum Platyhelminthes; class Cestoda; order Cyclophyllidea; family Taeniidae; genus Echinococcus; species Echinococcus granulosus. The sequence continues at coordinate 559,214 of NW_020170419.1, read as the reverse complement.
CAACACCAAGACAATCTTTTCAAGTGATTCCCACGGTTCTATGGCAGTCAAAAGGACGTTTGGTTGAGGTGTTTCTAGACGCCACGTAGGGATCGTTGGAGAGCCAAAAACTTGTTTTGAGTCTAGGCTGTGGTTTCTTCAAGGGAAATTTCGGAAGCACAATCAGAGAACATGATGGCACTTGAGACATTTCAATCAGGACTTAATGTTTTGTGAAGGAATTCTAGAAACCACCCACAACGACAGAATTCAGTAACAATAAATCGACTGCAAGGATACTCTTCCTCTGGGAAAGGTTTAGAGAACATAATCAATGCATAAGTGAAACAGATAAATCAGGAATTCAAGCTCTCCCTCCTAATTCCAGGTAATGGATAGATTTGGTCCCAATCTTATTACCCTTTAGGAGGAAAGCACTAAGGCAACATTTCCGAGCCATTGCTGCGTTAGCGTGATAAGTGAAGGGGTGTTCAGTGGAGAAGATGACTCTGAAAACTACGTCGGGGTGGTAAGAGGGTCTAGGGAATCACTGTGACAATTTACCCTCAGAATTATGATGGTCAAGAGAAATCTAATAAGTGTTAACGATGTTGAAAGCATATCTTTGGGCCATCAAAGCAGCGAAAGTGCGCCTGTTTATGAGTAGTGAAGAAATAGTTGGTGATGACACTGAAGGCACACTCGGCAATGGCAAATGAAGGACTCACCATAACAGCATCTCCGCACGGTTGCGTCAACTTTATGGCAACAGGCGAAATGTTAGATGGAGGAGGTGGATCTGAACGCCACGTCGGTGTTGTTAGAGGATCGACATTTCGCTGATCACGAGAATCGCCTTCCTAAAACGCAAAGTACTTAAAACATAAACACGCGCTCAAGTAGAGATAGATAAACGGCACTGATTAACGGATAGTACTACTTTTTGGAATAATGACAGGAATTTGCCTCCTAATTCAGCACCACAAGGAAGTAAACGGAGAAAGCAATGAGACAACCTTTTGGGGTAGAGTTGGCACTCGACTAAAACTGGCGAGATACCGAGTAAAGGAATCCCAACTAAATTTTATTTCGGAGTCGAAATTTTGTTGGTAACTAAGATACTCTCCATCTAGGGGAAGCTCCCAAAACAATCGAAACCCAAGAGTTTAGAATAGTATTGCAGTGTTTGAGTAGTCGTGCCATAAGATGCACGTTTTCCAGAAGGCCTATGAGGAAGTTGTGTGACCGGTATTTTATTGAATGCTGTAACCATCCCTCCAATTACTCCGGTAAATAGACATAATTACCTGAATTTACTATTAACACTGTAAAAGATGAACACTACAAGGGCAGAGTCGTACAGATCGTTTCAGTAATATGTTCATCAAATAAACTAGTTTTATACAATGGAACAAAAAAACCTACATAAAAAAATGGGTTTGGAAACAAATTGAGCATTTGGAGCGTAAGATCGTGATTTAAAGGTCTCTAGATGCCTTGAAGTCACCTTTGTTGAATAAATGGAACCGTTACATGAAAATTATACCATTTTTACTTAGGAAGGAATGTCTTTAAAGCGTCATTTTAAATACATCGCAGCACCAAAAGGAAGATAATATATATATTGAGTATATATAGCAATGCTAATACACTTCAACAAGATGCCAACTAGAAAACCACACATTATCCTAAAGCGAAGTAAAGATGAAAATTTGCGGCTGTCTAAACAAGTGACTTTCAAAAATTTGCATGAATAAAAAGCTAGAGACGCCAGAGTCAAGGCCTAGTGATCTAATGTAGCAAAACGGTGCAGAGTGTTTGAAAAAAGTTCGCGGTGATGATTAACAATCAGAGGGGAATATTATACAACTAATTGAACAAATCGAGGACCGATGAAACGAACCGAATTCATCCACTCATGTATTCAGTATTTGAAATGTGCGAACCCCTCAAAGCATTATAAACAAAAGTTAATTAATGCTTTTTTTAAAAATGCCACAACATAATCCTGCTAAGAGTATATAAATTGTAAAACCTGTTTACATGATAGCGACATAGCTTAATTTGGTTGCAGTTCATTTTGAGCCAGTTTGAAACTTATGTAAAATCATCTAATGCAGTCTAAAGCATTTTCTACAAGAAAATTAAATCTTTGTAATATGTCTCTTTTAAAAGCAGGTTGCTTTAGGTATTAGATAAGCCGCTTTAGGTTCTCAGGATACTAAGTGATTCCTAAAACATTCAAAAACAAGAATACAATTGCTAATATGGGGCGTCTGCTTAATGTTTCGACAGAAGTCTGTTTGTAAATTGAATCCTGATTTAGTGATTTCTGCCTCGAAACTACATGAGCACAAATTCTGGAGGCTCTTTAACATGCTCATCACTTATTTTGATGATTCGAATTCTAGTCAGATTCCAGTGCAAGTAAAGTCACAGTCAATTGTGCTGCAATATCTGATGCTTGGGGTCAATTTTTGTTTATTACTTGCATTGACTACCAAAAGCAAAAAATGATAATTTTGGATTTGCTAATATAGCATGTTTAGCCTAAAACTACTGTGTATTTGCACTTTTTGTAGTAGGAGACTTAGCCAGCTCTGCCTTAAACAGACACTCATCACTTATACGTATGTTCGTTCTGACATTTTCCCTTTATAATTGTTTTGTAAGAGCCTGAGGTTCTTCAAATATGCAATACCTGCCTTTTGTTTATTTAAGTCCTAACTCTCCGTTTTGGTGCTGGGGCCTACGCATTCTGGCACGGCAGGCGTGCTGAAATGGCACGCGGTTTTTCTCGTCTTCTGGTCGTGGCCGTCGGATCTTGTTTCTCTCCTGCTCTGCAACGCGTAGCGTTGTGGTACGGTGGACACCTCGTGATAGCTAGCTATTCTCTGCACTCTTAACGTTTTGTTGAGCAGTTATCTTGTATCTTCTTAGGTTCCAGTAAGTTGCGGTGGCGCATTTTGGTCCTGGGCCATTAAGAACCGTCCGAATGTGTGAGTTGAAATATATATATATATATATGATGATGACTGGTAGTCGCCCCAGGCATAAAGTTATGTTGAATGATTCTGTTTGAAATGTCCCTCACTGTTGCATCTAATTTCTTAATTATTAGCGGGTTGCGGAGTCACGTTTGGGAACAGATTCGCCCTGTTTACTGTAAGTTTTCTGGACTTCTTGTAAACCCCGCCGGTCGTGGCAAGCTACCCCCTCTAAAATGTCACCGTTATTTCCGTTTTCAGGTAGGGCATCTTGTCTAGCGGTAACAAGCAATCAGCAGGTGAGCTATTCCATTATGATGATCTTTTATCGCCCCAGTCATAAAGTTATGTTGAATGATACTTTCTGAAGCTTATTCATCAATAGCTTGTTTCAATTTCAGGCTTTTCCTGTATGGCTATGTACAACCGAGTTGGAGCTTGCACATTGCCTTGGGGCTTGTAAAGTAAAACTCGTTTTAATAAAATTTATTGTCTACCATTTATCTTGTCATTGATTTATTTCCCACCGTTGGGCTCCTCCCGAATATGATTTTGTATGATGATTCTCCAATAGATGGCAGTTTCGGGATGGGCTCCCTCATTGGCAATATCTGAGGAGACAATAGGTCTTGGGTTACTAGAAGGCTTGTCACTTCTGAAAGAGACTCAGCTGCATGAGGCACCTACCTTCTTTGGTCCTTGTGCCTTCTCAGCTTTGTACTGCCTACGAATTTGCTCCCGCCGCTTGGTCAGCCTGTATTCCCGCGCAATTTCTCGGCTCGGCGGCATTTCGCTTAATGCACGGATCATGCAGACATCCAGGTGTCGTTCCCTTTTCTAGACTTAAAAGTGAACATCTAGTCTCATTCTGCTCACCCTGACTTCGTTTTGCAATTTCTTGTGCTCAAAGTTGCTGATGATTAGCTCAGCATACTTTGTCTCCAATTGTTTGCGTAATTTGATGAGCTTCAGTTGGATGCCATTCACCTTCATTGCCATGCGGAGTGTGTCATCTCTAGAGGCACGAATTTTATGTTACTGAGTCTGCGTCAGTAGCTGGCACCGAACAAGCCTCTTATAACCAATTTGCGGAACGGCTCTACATCCGCGTAGGGGCATACTGCCTTCCCACCTCGACCGCGATAACCCCTTAGGGTCTTACTGATTGAAAAGAGGAGCTGGCGCCAATACCTGTTTGCTTATAGAGCTTGGAATCACACTCCTGTATGAGGAATAATCCGCACTACGAATCCACCTGGAGGGAAGTCAAATTTCACTGGTACAGTTCAAATAGGCTTGGCTGTTTGTCTAGCTGAGGGTAGGAGAAATGAGGAACTTGTGAGAGTGTCTACTACCCCCCTAATTAATCACTTTAAGTTCTTACTTTTCGTGTTAAGGGAGGAATGCGTTCAAATGTCAGGAGGCCAGGCTGCCCTTCAAATGTCAAAAAGTACAACTATGGATGTGGCAAATATTATTTGTTCGTGTCTATTAAAGTGCCTTAAAATGAGTCAAAAATCCACTACGAGGGAAATATAAACTTGACTCGTATATGTGACGTCCTGCAGTCCCTGCCTGAAACCGAAGGCACGATTACCGTTCCCCCCCCCCCCCCCACCTCATCTATTTATCTTTTAATTGCACCTTCTCACCTGTTAGCATCCGTTTTGACACGAAGGGCATCCACAAGTCGACCAATTGCCTCATAGGTTAAATTCTTCTCGGCCAAGTCCTCCTCCTTCGCAGCTAGGCGCTTCTCCAGTCGTCCAAGGATGACCCATAACTCCGATTGGCTGGGATCTGCTCCACCCAGTAGTCGCAGACGCCCTGGGCGATCGGGATCCTCGAACCATGCCACCAGCTGTGCCTTGTGGGCGCGAATTCCAATCAACTGAAAGGTGAAATAAAAGGGACCCCTGAGGTTGATGTACTACCTTCATCAGTTTGACTGCAGTCGTATGCAAGGGTATCTCCTACTGTGGCAAATTTTTCTGGACAGTAGACATCTACTGCGAATGGCTGGATCCGTGAAGACTCACTACAGAGTGAGTAGTAAAACCGCGTCGGATATTGACAACTACCCCAAAGCAAAAACGTGAGGCCTTCCAAGGATGAGTGATACAGTAGCTACTACTAGGCTCGGTACTCTCCTCTCGACACCCCTATCTCACAGGCTCTTCCAATGACCAATGCAGAATGGCAGCATGGTTGGGGTTGGGTCGAGTGTCAGTGTTTGCCTTAACTTACTTTGAACACACCTACGTGAGGGGAGATCTTGAAGGGTAAATCTCACCTCCTGAATGAGGCCGTGGACACTGCCCTCCATGTGCATTTTCTTGGGGACCTGTTCTCGCAACAGATGGATCATATGTTGAATCTGCTTTAGGTAGAGTTGTGACGTCTGATACTCGGCTTCTAATCCACTTAGATCCATTTTGGCTGATGCCATGGCAATCGTCTGATACTTCTCACGCTCCTAAAGGGTAAAACACATTTCCAAGCCTTTTCCACTTAAGGGCTGGAAAATTATGGGGAGGAAAGACGAGGAATGAGATGGGTCACCATTGTCCCCGGAAGAAGGGAGAGGGGTACTTTCTTCTCACTGGTTCACTCGCCCTGCCTGCCACATATTCGAGGTCCGTCCGTAACTATTCGGGACTTGGAAATTGATCAGCCTCTGGTGAACAGGAGGATTTTAATCGGAGAGGAAGCCCTCTTTTATTTATCCTATCCCTGGCAAAGACTGCAAAACTGGTGTGTTTGGTGTGATTGCAACTTACCCAATCATTTTTCTAGTGGCTCAGACCAGGACTACTAACCTGCAAGAGGTAGACCTCCTGGTTCCTTTCAATGAGTAGTATCGCTCGCTCATTTCTTAGCTTGGCATTCCTTTCACAAGCCTTCTTAAGCGCAATGCTGCTCGCCTCAGCCTGATTGTACATCAGGGTCAGCCGATTCAACTTCAACCGCATTTGTTCGCGTTTGGCATTCTGCACGGCTACTGCAGCGGCCACCTTGCAGAGATCGTGACGTTTGTGATCCCTCTGCGCCACTAGCCGGATGGTCGTGGATCGCACCGTTGCTAATTGAGCTTCACTGCGTTGTGCTGCAGTCAGGAGTATCTCCGCTTCATTCCCCCTTTGACGAAGACGTTCACGAGTTGCTGAGGCGACTTGAACAGCCGCCTGGAGGAGGCTGACACAGTTGTTTCGCTCCTTTTTCACGTCCATGTAGAGATTGGAGACGTCATTCAGCCGTGTCTACAAAAGCAAAGATGATTGTTTACCCGCTTGGCTGCTTTACTGTGGTTGTGGGAAACGTTAGAGGACCGAGGTCGGGTCGAAGACTCGTGGATGATAAACTCATGATGGTGAGAACTCGAGACGAGGTACAAAAGGAAATCTATGTCATCATCGATTCCTGTGAGGGTTCACTAAACTACCGCCTTTTGTGTATCGCCCAGTCACCCCTTTTTATTGGCCTCTCCGTCATTGTTCGCCCGTGTCCATAATCTGTCAAGACAAAGGTGGGCCAGGGGGACTATGCCCTCAGGAGGCGCTGGAGGGCTGCAAACAAGCAAACATTTGTCGTAAATAGCTGCATTACAGAGGGACTGCCAAGGTCACTTCTAGTTGAAGAAAATCATTTGCTGTGAAAAATGCGTTTAGCGCCCAGTACTGCATTCCAGGCAAATCGTTCTCCGACACGGTGTGCTTTGAATAAGGCGCCATGTTTAATTATTTACACAGAGCTTTTAATGTTACCGACAACGTAGGTGGTATTTGGCTTATGAGGCAAAATACATCACTTCCTATTCATTCATGGGTGTTGAGATTCAGCAGTAGGAGAAGGTCTGTGGCAGGTGAAAAAAAAGGACATTAGGTGCTGGCGTTCTACCATTAATACCACTTTTTATACACCTGTCAGATGTCAGCCACTGGATATGTGAAGGGGAAGCTAGAGGGTCCAGAGGGCTGCTGAGGCATCCTTCTTTTTTCCAGCAAAGATAGCATTGACTAAGGTTAATTTTCGTTCCTTTTCTGCGAATTCTCGCCTGATCGACCCCACACACACATAAACACGTAGGAATGTCAGATTGCAACAGTAAAAGTCGGAAATTTTGCAAAATAGGCAACCCAGTTCCAAAATATGAGGAAGCCATAAAATTTATGTGGGAAAGCACGAAGAAAGAGATGCTGCCGGGTGGCAGTGAGGTGGGGGGGGGGGGGGAGAGTAAGTCATGGAATTGTGGTTCCCCACCCTCTAATATTGATTGTGTAAGAGGGTTTAAATAGAGCCAATTAATTAACAAAGGCGAAATAATAAAAAATGCAGCTTCGCATAAATTTACTAACAGTTTTTTGGGAAGAATGATTATCAGCCCTAGTGGTTTAGTTTATTAGTAAAACAGTTTACTTTTTGCTAACAATATATTATTTATGTACAAACATTGTAAATAACTGAAATTTCAGTGACTCCGATCTTGTTTCACGGATTTTTAAATTCAATCTAATGTTAATAAAGGCCAGTTTATACTAATGGTAGCCTTAAAGTAAGATAGTTAATTTTGTTTGAGTTAGTAGTTCTCGGAAAATCATTTCCCCATTTAAGTCGTCATGATAGATTTCTAAGCGCAAAATTGATGGCGTTTTTGCATTTGTAGAGTTAAAAAAGTGTTGTAAGAAGGTGTGGCTTCGGAAATAGCACAGTGCATGACCTATGGATTTAATTTTGAACCGTCATAGTATTTCCATAAGAAGGTAGCTAGTTTAAACCTAACTTGGGTGTTTGTTTAAAATTTTGCAACGGATTTTTGGAAGAGTGACGCCTTTACCATAAAGTGAATGCACACTTTCGGTCGTGACGTCTTTTTAGGTGGAATGACCCGAGACCATTGGCAAGTTCTCTACTTTCTGACTAGTGTAGTCATTTTCCTTCCTCCGAGACGGGGACATGATCATTATTTCTATGCACTTTAGACTAGGCGAACTTTTATACCGCCCAGACTTGTGCCCCTCTGTATGGCCTTTCCTCTGTACATGCTGGTAATAAATAATTCGCACACTCTCTGACACGCTTTATTACGATTTGTAGCATGCTTTGGGAGGGGCTGTAAACGCATCCCCTCCAAGGGAAAAATAATTCTGAATTCGTTTGGTGGTTACCGAGCCTAAGGAGTTACCGAGGCGTCAGTGGCGGCAGCCAAAAAAAGACATCTGCCACAAGTAGCGAGGGTGGTATTTCCCTTTCCTCGGTGTAGAATAGCCTACAGCGCCTTAGCGCTACAGTTCCAGTGAGGTACCTCTCAGCTCATTTTGCTATATAAAAGGCATAGCACTGAAATTTTCCTGATCGGACCTCCGACCACGGGGAGGTAGCATCCTCTCTTTTGATGCGGATTCACCAGGTTGTTCCTGTCCTCTTATGGTCAAATCAGAAACGTGGGACTTGAAGGAGGGGATGAGGAGGGCCCGCTTAATAGCTGTCTCCATGTCTCGGTAGCGCAGCTCTTTAAGCACTGATAATAAATCTTGCAATTCTTTTTGTCTTATTATGACCTCAGAGGGGCCTGGAAGAGGATGAAAACCACCTTTTACACCAAGAAGGTGTCCTGGCCTCTACTTTACTCCTCCCATCGATGAGTGGATGGATACGTCAGTGGTTGCCCTCTCCCGCTTAATTCAGTACTCAATTCCTACTTCACATTTCACCTCCGGTAATAAATATCTATTTTATCAACTATATTAGGTGGAATTTAAACATGTGCATGAGTTCCTTCGTCACAAAGAGCCAAGACTGGTTTGGTGATCAAGGCCTCACACCCCCAAATGTCAGACCGTCTTAACATTTACGAATTAGAAGATCTGAGCATCACGCCCCCGGTTTTCTCCCAAGGGAATAATCCGAGGCCAGACAATAAAAACTCACCTCAAGTGTTTGCAACTCATCCAACTGGCGTTCAATGAGACGCAACTTGATTTGACAATCCTCAGCAAGGCGAGAGTGTTTACGAAAAGCCCCGTTGAATTCACACACTGCACGTGCCATCTCCTCGGACAGGGAGGTGGCCAGCTGAAGGAGCTCCGAATTCTCCGCCCTACTCCTCTCCAACAGGGACAATCGACGTTCAGACAATACTACAGCCTGATTTATGTGCACATACTCTGCTGCCATTCGTTTCTCCTAAAAAGAAAAGGGAAGCAAGGAATTGCAAGGCAGTCCTTTGATGAGTGTGGGATGAATCAAGGAAATACTTTTTTTCCTTCTTTTTCAGTGCATATGGCTGGAAGGAAAGCAAAGCAACAGTTGTTTTCAATTTTCCCCCGGTTTTGATTAACTCGTGGTCCGTGACTGATTGACATCGAGAAGAGCTGTCGCTAATGCCGATTGCAGGTGTTGAAGCGTCAACTGGAATGGCAAAGTCGTGATGTAGGCTTCAAATTAACTCGGTACCACATCCTAGTGTCACTTTGACATGACAAGGAAATTTAACACGTATTGGCATGAGTGAATATCCACCAGTCTTTTCTTTTCAAGGAAACCTCCTGAATGAACATCGTGGTATAATAGAATGCAGGAATCAGCTTGATGTGTAGATTTAGGCGAAAGAAGAAGAGGAGACAGAAGAGGAACGTGATCATGCATGACGTTGTTCGACAAGCAAATGTCATGATCTTTGTGCATTACCATCATCTGACCTTCCCATAACTTGCTTGCTGTAAAATGTCAACAAGCAAGTGCTATGGCACCTAGCCAAGTGCCCCCTCCCCCATTGTTGAAGGCCTCAGTGGCATTTTGAGAGCCATCTGGCACACGTCAAATGGCCTAAAAAGTTCCTGTGAGTGTCGGCATGCCTCCTCCCTCCCACTCCCTCCAAATCCTCCCCTTTTCTTATTCCCCTCTCATTGTGTATCTGTGCGCATGTGTGGAGAGTAGACAGACCTACTAACTGTGGAGTAGTTGTGTCCGAGATCCAATCGGATGGGGACAATAACAAAAATCGCTCTTGCTCTTCTTTAACCTCTTCCGAAGTTGTCAAGCCAGAGGGCTCGAAGTCCCAGCCACGCTAATCATCTCTACCACTGCCTCCTTAAGGTATCTCAGGAGTCAGTTCTTTGCGAAATTCGCCCAAAGGGATATGGGCATTTTTTTGCGTCAGAAAACCAGACAGGAGGCATTAATCACTAAGGGGCAATTTGTGACTCCTTACAATGTACGTAGCGCCAACTTTTCAATCGTAAAACCTATTTGCTGTAATGTAGGAAAAAATGACTGTTGAACAGCAGAACATTTCTCTTGCTTTTCTGTGCAACGACCACAGGAGGGCAGGCATTCTTAAAGATATTTTATCCCATGACCTTGTAAATAATTACCAGGCTTTGAGCTGATTGGCTAGAGGTGACCTGAGCCCCCCACTAATCCATCCTTCACGATCCCAAGAAAAGGCTTCTCTTTCTGAGGACATTAAGATGAGAAATGGCTAACTTTTTTGCAAATTACTCAAAAAATCTAAAATATTTATAGAATTTTGCATCCAAAACACCCAATTGGTCGAAAATCAACTTATTAAAACTGGGAAAAATTAAAAAGTGAAGTTCATTAATCTCACCTCTTCAGCAATATCAGAATGCAGATTTCGAAGGAATTCATTTAACTTTTCTTTACGTTTTACAAGTGTATTGTCATACTTCGGTGTAACTGCTAACCGAGCTCGGGCTTTTTCAAATACTGCTGTAGTATTCTGCAAAGGCAAAAAAAAGAAGGCAAGAAAGACTAAAAATAGTAAACATTGATTTAAATAAATGTTAAAATGTTTGTCATTTGTGGTCTACATTTCAAAAGCGATTACTACAGGCTTTAAGTATTGGCGTCACATATGTGTGACACCTCTGTTTTAGCAAGGTGTCACAGACATGTGACATGTATTTCCAACCACCGCCTGATGATTGGCTATATCCAACTATGTTACATCCAGATTGACTGGATTTTCAAGAAATAAAATGGATAGAGGACTGTGGATTGGAATGAGTGCTATTGACACCTCCACTTGGTTTTTTGTAAAAAGCATCTGATCTATCTCGAGTGAACAACTAAAGAAAGGCTACTGTTTCCTTTGAAGAGCAAAGGAAAAAACATCCTCTCTTCACAACGTACCCTATCGCTTTAAAACACCATCTTCGCCTCCGGACAAAAGGCGAAGGGGGGGATAAACAGATTTGCTTGCCACCACTTGCCTTTACGAACTCCATACAAATATCCAGCTGAGCCTGCGCCTTCTTCATTTGTTTTACACTGCTATCCTTCTCCCACTTTAATTTACTTTGCTCCTGCTGGCACTCCTTCTTCTCCGAGGCAAAGGTCTCAAAACGTTGGGTCAATTTGGCTCTTAAAAAAAAGTTGTTTTGATCTGTGCTTTTGACTCATGCATCACCACCCAGTAAGTGATTTCATCCCCTCAACTTTTACTTTCCCCTCGTAACTTGTTCACTTGTCGTTACTTTATTGGATGATTCTATTAGGTAACCTCACACCCCAAATGCTAGCTAGGCTAAGCAAAGGTGCGACGAATATCCTCTCTCTCTTTGTATGTGTGCATCATTTTAAAGCGGAAACATGTAGTGGTTAGGCCTGCTAGCTGGATGAAGGACGTAAGCTAGTTATTTATCTGCTGTTAGACATGCACATACAAACACGTCGCTGGGTGTTAGGGGATGGGAAAAAACCACATATTTGTGACATACTTTTCAGTACGTGAGACCATTTCCAGATCCTGCCAACTGGCACAACTGCGAATCAAATCCTCCGTTTGCTCCTTGTTTAAATCAACCCTTTCTTTGTTTCTTTCAATCTCGCTGCATGAAAAAGAAGGAAAGGGTAATAGCAGGAAAAGTGTTGTTTTATATTAAAGAAAATTGCTTAAAAAAACAGTAAATGAAGGGGCGACTTTTAACATCCCAACATCAAATCAACAAGTGTCAAGGTCATAGCTACTTATAAAGCCAAAATTAGTAGTATGGAATCTGGTGGCACTTTTTAAGCCCATTTTGCATCATTAATGAGGTAGACCGAAAGAGATGTCACCACTTGACTGCATATCTCTGCTTTGAGAATTACGGGCCTTGACGGCCAACATACATGCACACAAATGTGTACGTGTGTGTGTGTGTTTGCATGAGGCA
>NW_020170419.1:419532-546969 GCF_000524195.1 Echinococcus granulosus | reverse complement strand
GTGAAAAGAAAGAATTTGAGGAAATACCGCACACATACGTGTTTTGACTTGGTTGGCTAGGCTTTTACGGGGGACCGAGGGGCCAGGAATAAAAAAGGGGGGAGGGAGGGTAACGGTAGGCGGAATAGGCGATAAAACTCTCACATTTTACAATTCTCGTTGTTTGCAGTAACTGATTGTAATTCGCTTTCCAACTTCTCCTTCTGTCCAACCAAAATAGCGTGTTGGGAGTCCAAACTTTTAATTTTCTTTTCAAAGTCCCTGATAGGGAAAAGAGGGAAGCAAATGAGGCGAAAAGAAAGTGACGTAGTCCAGTTTACCTGAGGGCCTCTAAGAGAAGGTGGCAGGAAATAAATAGCTATGCATGCGTCGTGTGTGTGAAGGTTGCTCCTGATGGAAGGCAAACAGGGAAAAAAAGTCCCTCAACGAAACAGAAAAAGAGGCCTGAAGCACAGTATGGTAAACAATGTAATGAGTAGCCAATCAACTGTCTGACAACACGAGGTTGACAGCAGTCAGTTGAAGACCTCGGCTGCGTAGAGTGGCTCTTGTTCTGGCCTGAGAAACGAGTCTAGCAAACCCTTTTTTGGAATGACTAACTATAACTACTCAAAAGTGTCAGGATATCACAATAAAGTAGTTTATATATACGCTTGTCAAAACTCGCTAAAAAGTTATTTCTCTTTTATTCCAGTAGTCCCTGTTTGACTCGAACGAAAGATTTTCACCCGGAAATGGTTTGCAAATCCCATATATATGGAGGGGAAAAATTACAGTGGGGAAGCGGAAGTGGGTGCATAAGGGTGGTGAGAATTTTTACGATATTACAGGAACAACTTACGACTTATACTTCCGGGCCTTTTCTGTCTCCTTAATATACTGACCCGGTAGGGCAGTCGCCAACACGCAATCGGCCTGAGGCAGAAAAAAAGACCAAGACAATTAAAGGGGCAAACGTCTTGTGGAACAAAAACGACTTTTTTGACTAGAGAACCGATTACCTCTACACAAAATGGCAGTTCAAGAGGTCACCTACCATCCCCTTTGCTGAGAGGAGGAGCTGCTCGATCTTTGTCTCACAAAAAGTAGACAATCCGGAAGGATTTCCCAAACCAAGAAAAGCTTTTATCCAATATAATCTCTTTTAAACCTAATCAGTCGGTTTTTTTAAATAACTTGTCACAATACCATGTTCTAAATTGATTTAGACTGAGTGTCGCATATATGTGACGCTGTAAAAAAACTAGTAAGAGATTGTTCTAACGTTATTTATAGTTCTTGTAAGGGGAAAATGGATACCGACCATAAAGCAGTATCTAAGGCATCAAATTAGGTGAAGAGGAGAAAGATCGACAAATTTTTCTCCAATGAAATGTCCTTGACATCGCAACTCACCTCCACCCCACCCCATTCACTTCTTTCATCAAAGTGTCTAGAATTGTTAGAAATACCAAAGTCATGAAGCGCTTATGACCTCTTACACGTTTTCACTATAAAACTGACTTATGAGGGTGTGAGTGCACAACAGGAAGGTGTGGAATCTGATGAAATGCGCCAAACTACTGTCTCGGCCCCACCCTCCGTCGATGTTCCTCTGAGTGCTAATGGAACCTCTTTCTGGCTAGTAAACAAGGCAAATCGACATGGGATGTAGAACAAGCACTAGGATGAAATTATACTTCCCCCGACCCTCTTCACCCCAATGGCGATAAAAGTTTTACCCTCCCTCTCCCTTGTCCTCCCATAAACAAGGATGGAAGTAGCAAACTTGCACTTCCTTGGAAGGAGGGCTAACATCTTAAAAAGATCAACCAAAGCTGGTAACTGCAGCTTTGCTAATACAGAAGAGGTAAGAAAAATAGATCTACCAGGAAAGGGGGTGAGGGAGTGGGTAGAAGTGGTGGGGGAGGCGTGACCCTAATGACATTGATCCGCCTTTGCCTTTTCCAAACCCCTACTTATTCATCCAAATTAGTCGTATGAAAACTGCAAAATTCCATCCCAATCCCTACTTCTCGGTATTCTCTCCCTCTCCCTTAAAACACCTGACTTTTATCCAATCAAATTCTAAAAAGGAGTGGTCTCCTCTTGGCTTTTGTTAAAAGCAAATAAAGTGTATTCCAACTTTTTAGAGCTATCTTACTTAAGGATCCTTACCTTTTAATGTTTTTAAAACCATTGCTTAAAAAGGAAAGCAGCTAAGTGATTTAAAACATGCTTAAACGTCTTCCCTTTTGCCTACAGGAGACGAAGGAAAAAGCACAAATCCAAGTGGTCACCTATTTTGGAAGACCCAAAAAAAAGAAAGTAGATGGAAATGCAGCTCTAAGAAGTAGCTCCCTCTCTCCGAGATGTTTTATTTTTGGATCCGAACGGTTGGCGGTTTTTTGTTTTTTTTGAACGAACGGCCAAACTCTTCCCCCTCCTCGCACCTCGGACGTACACACGCCCGTGTACAAACCGAGGGACTTCGCCGCTTTGTTTGTGGAGGGTGTAGTAAAAAGCGTGCAGTTTGTTTTCATTTCCACAGAAATAAAATATTTTTGCTCCTAAATTACCTTTATCACCTGGAGAGAATAATTTTAACGCAGTGACAAGCTCTATTTGTCAGGAGGCCATCAAGATTGAGGCGAGGAAGTGTGGAGGGGAGAAGAGGCCTTTAAAATGGGCCTGGGGCGTTTTTTACTCACTTTGACTCGATTTAATCGCAGCTGTGACTCTGTATGCTCCAAACGAATGTCATCAAGGAAGTCTTTGGAGACTCGCAGTTGTTCACGACTTCGTTTGTTTTCCAGTCGCAACATGTCGATCTCCATGAAGGTCTCCTGGTATTGTGTTTGCAGCGATTTAAATCGTCTCTCCATTTCCTAAAAACGTAAAAAATTAACAAATCAAAATGCTTTCTTGCTGTCTAAAAAAGCGGTTTTTAATTAAAATTTGCACCCTATTATAGGCTCCTCTACATGTGTCACATATATGTGACACGCAACCTTCACCAAATTGGAGCACTAAATTGGGCATGTAATAATGTAGACCGATTGTTCTAAATAAAATCTCTCAGTTTTCAGCTTCAATTTTTTTGTCTAATTGTTCTATTTTTTTTGCGACTTGTGGTTTTCAGTTATTTCATTCAAGGGCAACTTACAGCAAAGATGTCGATGTCTTCTCCAAGAGCCTCCAACTATAAAGGAGAAAAGTAATAACCACTTTAAAAGGAGTGAATTTTGTTTGAGAAGAGCTGGTGTGCAAAATTTTAGAAACGCTGATGTCAGAATCTGCTGTCATACCCACCCCCCCCCCCCCCCACCTCAACCCACCTCGGACATGGGAAAGCGGGAGAAGTCGCGCTTAAGGAGTTTCCTCTCCTCCCTCAGCAGTGCCTCTTCGTAAGAGAGCGTCTCTACACGCTCCTCGGTCTCCATGGCACAGTTATACGTATTAATTATCTGTGCACGCAGCATCAATGGTTCGGTGACTGCGTTCTCAGGAAATTGTTCCGCCTTCGATAATTCCATCTCCTGACGATCCAATTCGGTGTGGCAGTACTTCATTAGGATGTGAAGTTTATGCTCACTCTCTCGTGATCTGAAAATTGTAAAAAAATGTTAGGCTGATAGATTAACTCGGGGAAGAAGTGCTATCACAATCAGGAAAGAGGTGGTGACGGACTGCATCACCCTTCACTCTTGCCAATGGATAAGTATATGCCGCGAGGGGTAAGTTGGGAGAATAGTGCCCACCTCCAGTCCACCCCCAACCTTCTCCACCCATTCGCTTAGTAACCCTCCCGCCATGGCATCAGACAACTGGACAGGTAGGATTGAAATGTAAGGTTAAAAAGGGGAGGTGTTTTGCTGGTGCAGGAAAACAAAAAAGGACGTGAAAATTTGCGGTTTTTTCTACTTCTGTCAAACTTTTTAATTGAACACTACTCCTCCCTCTTTTCCGCCTTCTTCCCCGCCTTTCTAGAGATCGTAGCAGTGAGGGAGAAGAAAAGAGAGTAAACTCAACACCATCTAAAACGTGAACTTGTGGAGGAGTAGGACAAACGCCACCAGAACAAGGGTGAATATCTTGATGAGGCTTCTCCTTTCCCAAACAACAAATAATTTGGGCTTCTCTTGATCTCTGTGTTATTTTCCCCTAATTTTTCCCTCTCAGTTCTCCTTTTTCTTGTGGATCGACATTGCGGCGTTGTATTTTGGTCTTAGTATTTACCTATCCCGCCCTTTTTAATAACCGCCCCGCCGTTTCCCATCATCCTTTTTGCCCTTTTTCCTTCTCCCGTCCCTCCCCTCATTCCCATTATATAAGGCACATGGCCGATTGAGGAGGTCTGACAACTAGATGTCGCCTTAATTTGGTTTGCTACTTGCGTGCTTCAAAGGTCAGGTCCGAGGTCAGTCCTATCAGATCAACTGTTGTGAAATCCTGGGTTAGTCTAAATTTCCCCTCGTCCTCGGCCGCCTCTCCCCACCTCCACCGCCTATTCAAAATAGCCACTGAGAGGGCTTTTTTCCTTGATATCTTTCTAATCCATTTTGAGTTGCCTCAAATAAAAAAAACTTAGAGCCTTATCTTGAAAATTGGAAGTCAAAATGTTTCTCTGATAAGAAATTCGAGCTTATACATCATGAGGTATTTTCTGCACACATACCTCTCCACCTCCCCTCCTCCCTCTTGTCTGTCATGATGAAAGACAAGCCAATTTATGCATGAATATGGAGGGTGGTTAACAAGCAGTCTGACACAATTTTATCGCTCCGCCCCTCCCCTAACTCCACATTTACACACCCCCATCGCACTTCACTCCCCTCCTCAACTTTCTTTTGCCTCGTTCATTGGAGAGGAAAGCACAGCAACTCTGCCGGGGGGGGGGGTGGAAGTAAACAACACCAAGACAATCTATTCTTTCCTTCCTTTCCTAAACAAATTGTCTATTTTTCTTCCCCTCACCGCCTACCCCCTCCTCCTCCTCCTCCTACTCTAATAAAAGATCAAGGCGGCTAAAACGAATTTGAAGGGATTTACACCACACCCACCACATTTGATGAAGTCGAGATACTTACACCCACAGGCCTGTCAATAAGATCGTCAATTTTGGGAAGCGAATTACCAGACCACCGAATCTCCGCATCTGACAGGACTAGGTGGCATTAAAATTGCCGTCAATTTTTGGCAAGGAGAAATAAAAACTTCACCCCACCTACCTTTTAAGGGCGTCATGAAGTTTAATGTAGCGGGCTTTGTACATGGCTGTCTCGGTGGCGGTAATTTTGCCCTCCAAACACAGTTTATCTATAGTCTGTAAGGCAATTCCATTGTTCACATCCAGTTGGGTGTCCATCTTCGCAATATTCTCCTCATCGGGTGGATTGGCGATGAGAAAGGGCGTCACTTCGTCATAATCAAAGAATGCCGACATTGCACCACTTCCTTGTTGGGTTTTTTTCTTCCTCTCCCTCCTTTTCTTTTTCTCTTCCCCCCACGACTACTTGTGTCAGGTAAGGGTGCACGTGTTTGTGTGCTAACCACGTGTCACAGCTCTAGCCTCCTGACGTATTGACCCATTTGAAATACAGATGATGTGACGTGACCTTCACCATTCAGGCGGTTGATTAGGTTGGCAGAAAAGTTTATACACAAAAAATACGCAGGCCTGTCAAATAGGAAAGTTTCCATTACACCTTTCTTTGTTTTCCTTTCTTTAAGGTCACCTTTAGGGTCTTCAGCGGAGGCTGATTGACTGTAAAGTGCAGTTACTTTGGGCGAAGCTGAAACCCCTGATTCAAAGAGAGGGGAAACAAATTATACCTTTAGACGACGGCTCTGTGATACGATTTCTTGCGAGAGGGGAGGAATGGAGGTGGAGAGTAGCCTAGACTTCCTCTAGACTGACAAAATACTCAGTACCAAAGGACATGAGTGATAAAACAGCCAGAAAAGTCATGCAGGTGAATCAGACCACACCCGGTTTGGCAGGGCAATCTGTGAGTTTCTCCCCTTTTTGACTCTGCCTGAAGTCCATGTGATGTGAAAGTGTGAACAAATGTACACCAGAGGTTATTCCTATGACTTTCCTCACAGAAATCGAGGCTAATAACTCCCTCCTTCATTTCCTTCCTCTCCCATGTCCGTGAGTGTGTAGTGTGCCTTTAAAAGGTATTCTTCACCCACAAATCTTTCACTCACTGAGGAACAAAAAAGGGCCCCCAACTGTAGGGCAAAAAAGTGGTGACCTTCGAAGCAACCAGAACTAGTAAATCGGTTTTATTTTTTCTTTTTTGTCCTTTAAAGGCAAGGAAGCATAACCTCCCCTCCAAAAAAGTCACACACTCGGTAGGTCACAAAACTTGCCGAGGAGGCATCGGTGGTAGCTGAAGGTAAAGTTGATATAGAGACTGCGCAAATTCACCATATCCGAGGCTTTTGGCGACCTCCAAACATGCATGGGGTAGTTTTGCCACCTCATTTTTTGTTGGACGGGAAAGCATGGGTAGCTGGACTGCGAAAAACTGGGACTTTGGAGGGGGCAAAAAATTAAAAGGAGAAAGGGGAAACACGAGGGTGGGTACAGAGGATTAGCCTTGCCACAAATGTCAAGAGTAGGAGAGACATACGGTCGAAAATTTTTGTCATTTATAAACGTAAACAGTCCGGAATGCTTTATGGCAGGTGTCAGGGGATGTGTTAGTTGACAATTCACTTGTAGGGCAGAGGGTGGACGAGTTAAAAAAATAAACAGAAAAAAATGGGTCAGAAAAGCTTAACTAGGCAGATGTGAAGGTCTGATAGAGATGTCCTCTAAACTGCCTCCTTCTTGCTTTAGCCTTCAAGAAAAATCAGTGTCTACGCAGTGGAGGTAGTGAAAAACTCAGTGACAGGCTAACTGGTGGGAGGGCATGTATCAGGCCCGACTCACCTCACATCAAATGGGTGGCCACTTACTGACCTTATCGCTATTTGACTGGGCACGGAGACGCAGTTCTTCTCTGCGCCATCCAGAGACTACCACAGAGGTGGTATCTACTCCTCACGGTACCTCTTGAGGGTAGATAAGCTGAGACATTCCCTTCCCTCCACCCCACTACCAACCTACAAAACACTTTAAGGTGGGAAGAAAGTTCTCCCCTTACAGGATATCCCAACTCAAAATCTGACAGCTCCCAGCGATCCAACTGACCAATGAGAAGGAGGGAGGTGAGAGATGCGGTATCACAACAATTGAGGATTGAGAGGTCATCCGCTGCTAGTATGACTTTTTACCCACCTAGGTAATGGGCCTCCTTTCTTCTGCCTCCGCCCTCTCCTTCCCTCTCTCCCAGTTTCCCAACCCTGAGACAAAGTCACTTTAAACGCCTCTCTCATGCCAATCATCCCCCTCCCTCTTGTTCAGTGATAAAAAGAGGGTTTGAAAAACTTCCATTTAGCCCAACAAATTTATGCACTAATTCAGTAGTTGATTTTCTTCTGTTTTTTAACTGCATAAGATGTCCTTGAGAAATGGCTGTAACTCGTTTTGCTTTAATTTTTGTTTACTTGTACATTTTAGGCTCGATGAGGGGGGGGGGAGGTTGGACATTTCACTCTCCGAGGTCTCCACCTCTCCTTGCCAATGGAATTGACTTCCAGGCTTTCCCTACATTAATAATACATCTCTTCATTGGAATTTATTATCTCTCCTGGGGGAGATCAAGGGAGAAGTGGCTATGTTGGTCGGTTGGATGGTGGGTTGGGGAAGGCGGGGGGTTTACTTCACACAGCTGAACCGCCTCGCTCAAAAGTACTGATTTAAGAGAAAAAGAGAAAAGACAGGTAGTGGCAGCGCATGTGCATGTCATGGGTAAGGTTGAAGAGAGTGACCCTATTTCTGAGAGTCATTAGCTAATTTCAAGATCACTGCTAAGTTCCCGCCTTATAACCTTCCTGATAAAATAAGGAAGGTAAAACAATTTCGATGCTTTTTATCATAATTTGGACACCCTTTCCACTCATGAGAGAAAAACAACGAACCACCTCACCACCTGACTTCTCACTCAACCCCTGAAGCGGTCAGGCGGTTGCCCAATTATTTGCCTGTTTGTTTATTCTTTCCCTCTTCACTTATGCCCGACTCAGTCAAAGTTATGATAACGAGGCAATTAAAATTCGGTCCAGATGAAAGTGGAAGATATTAGGGTGGATATTTTCTCCCCATCTTCATTAGTCTCACTTTGCCTCTGCTTTGGTCGCAATTCCGAGCCCACGGGGTAAGTTTGCAAGTTTATCGCTATGTTTTGACGGATAGGACCTTGCCAACGCCAATTACCACATGATGTCCTTTTGCTGACTGGTGGTCTGGTCCACTTGACCAATCTGTCGGCACATGTGTTACATATTCGCTCCTTTGTTTGTTTTTTCTGGTCTTACCGTTTAGGTGACTAGCTGTCCGGTTACACGGACCCCTGTCCCCATATAACTATGCTGATTTGTAAACTTTCCCCTTCCTCCACCTCTCCCCCCAAGAGGCTGTTGACTACCGAATTTGACTGGCACCACCTCAAAGGTGTCCCTTTTTATGCTTAAAATTTGTCTCCTCTTCACTTCTCCCATCTTTTTCTCCTTCGCGTGTTGCCATGTGCCATCGGTGTTCAAGCGACCACATTTTTTCTCCCCAAAACATTAACCAACATTGGTCCATAGGTAGGGACGCATCAAATGACAAGCGCCGTCACATTTAATTACTTACTCCATTACTTTTTCAATGTTTGTTTAATCTAATAGAATGAGTGCCATTTTGGCGGCCTCTTAAACGGACCCGGTAAGGCCGTTCAATGCAGATTTACGGAGGAGAAATTTTTGCTCCACATACCAGTGACGAGGATTAACAAGCCGTATGGAGGCGCCGAGCATCCCATCGGTTTAAAACCCTCCCAAACGCGAAAAATTAGGACTCTTTTTTGGGTGTATTAATGAGGTGGGGAACACGCTTTCACTACTCAAGTGTCACCTCACAGAAGATCGGACAAACGAACAGACTGGTAGACAGAGGTCTGGTAAATGTCAAACAATCTCTCATTAACTTAGATTTTTTAAGTGCGAAAGTGTGTTTCCAGATGTGTACTGCTGCCATGGTTACATAGGACCTTGAGGTACTTTAAATGAAGATACGGAAATGCCACTCCAGTCACCAACGTTTGCTGATAATGGCATCCAAGACCTTAGGTTCTGTGGGTGTACCCACCCATAAACTTCTTTCTTGTGTGAGATATTTAACCTACAAGGGGAATAAAGAGAGGAGGAGGGGAGAAGGAGAGGAAAATAAGACGAGTGGCGCTTTAAAATCCGCCCTTTTTGGTAATTTTTACGAGTTTGCCAAAAACAAAAGGGGTTGAAGAATGAGACTAGATATTCGTTAGGAAGAAATCTTCTTCCTTGTCCTCTACTTTTTACTTATCAAAAAAGCAGGAGAAAGAGGCTAGTTGGCTTTTTTTCATATTTACCGCCCTCCAAAAGAAATCAAACTAAACTATTTAAAACACTTGAAGGGAGAAAGTGTAGACGCCTTAGAGAATCAGGTATAATTCAGTTCTCCGACTGACTTCTCAAGCCAGACAAAATCAGACAAAAATAAATCCATTTTGCAGGTCATTTAGACCATCCAATTCCTAATTAATCAACAATTCAAATCTTTAAAGAAAGAAAAACTTTTCCGGAAAAAAACTTGGCCACTTGAGACAGCATGCTTCGTAATGTCCAACAGCGGCACCATCTTGACCGCTGGAAGTGACTTTTCTAGGGTGGAGGCAGGAAACGAAATTTTTCCTCCTTCTTTCCGCAAAATTTCTACTTCCTTCTTGCCACTAAAGTCACCTTATGATAAAATTTTACCACGAGGAGTTTTTTAAAGAAGTGCCATTTTTCATTAGAAAAGAGACGTCCACTTTTACTTGGAGGGTAAAATGACGCGACGGACAGATTGAAGCACTCAACACATTTGGAACTTGGTCAAAATTTCCAAATAGATCAAAAATTCTGTTCAGTTTTGTTTTTTCTACCATCTATGCGGCCTACCGGCATCAACAATGTCCTATTGGTACACCACTCGCAGGCTAAACCACACCCCTGAGGCGGAACCACACCTTCATTTCCCCTTGCGTTGTCTGGAAAGCGATGATGAGGAAAGGGCAAAACAAAACGAGAAACATAAAAGACATGCCATTACGCATAACCGGTAAACAAATTTGATGGATTTTCTCTTTTCTTTTTTCCTTTTTGCTCAGTACTCTCAAAAGTAGGGAAAAGGGCGGCTCAGTAAGAATGCCACAATTAAGTGGTGTTAGAATGCCTGATTGAACATCTTCTTCTGTTTTTCTGGATTAGGAAGTATGTAAAAATATCCGTCCCCTCCCCTTATTCTGCCGCCCCCCCCCCCGGCCTGCCACGTGTCTTGCAGGCAGGCAGTAGCAACAATGCCAGACACATCTAATAGTCCCATTCCCTTGGCCGAGGCGACCAATGGGAGAGCAGCACTGTACCACATGGCAAACCAAAACGGGGTGGAGGACAAGGCGGAGGAGAAGGGTGAAGAGGCGGAGGTGGAGGCGATGGAGGCGGTGGAGGAGGAGGCAAAGAAGAATAGGAGGAACAGAAGCATTTGGTGCCACTGTGCACTTGGATGTATTCCAGTCAAAGTGTGGATCTTATCACCTTAACCCTCGATCACAACGACTGCCACCTAGTGCACCACCTACCTGCTTGTCCTCTGTATGACCTCAAAGACCCTGGAATCGGTGTTTGTGCCTGTACGTGGTGTGAAGCCCCCCAAAAATGGACACATTGGATATAAGTGAGTTGGGTTATTTCTATCGCCTACTTTTTTTTGAATAAGTGCAAATTTGTATCCCTTCCCTTTTGCCTATCCGCCCTGTTTGAGCCTTTGCTTCTTTATTTTACCCTCTAAAGTGTGCAAGTCTTTCAAGCCCTTTTGATAGCCTTAATTGGGCCTTTGGCTGCGGTCAGGCGGGAGCTCCTCTCCCAGGCCCGCTTCTCCCCCCTACCCAAACTCTTTACCTCATTGTAGGAGGGCCTGTGAAATGGCTCTGCTTTTACATTTTGCATTTGTAAATATTTCAAATGTTTGTTTTCTAACAATTTTTTATTACAAATGTTTTTATTTTGGAGAAAAAACTGCGGAAAAATTGTTAAATTGACGAGAAAATCGGCGGTAAAAGCGGAGGTAGGAGATAATTTTCGTAAACCAAGGTTCCGAATTTTATTGAAGCAAAAAATAAACAAAACAACCGTTTATTTTTAGTAATAAATAATGCAAAAACGGGAGAAATGGCGAAAAGGTGGATCTTTTCGCGCCTCCGGTTTCTGAGGCTAACAAAGTGTTTCATTTGTCCTTTAACTGGTCATTTGAAGTGTTACTAAATCTGCGAATGAATTGCTCCCTCAATTTATCTTTTTTATTCAATCAGTAAAACAACTTCACTTTTGAAATGTTTAAAGAAGGTAAATTTATAGGTAGTTTTAAAGAACATTTTTCCTCCCCTGTATTCCCGTTGTAGAAACGACAGGGGTGGCACGAAAGACAACATATTTTTTTCCCTTCAGGCACATTTCCTTTCCGTAATTAACAAAGAACTAAATTTATTTATTAACCACTTTATTTATTTTACCACTTTTGTCCTTTTTTTGGGGCAACTCGTAAGGTACTTCTTGCGAAGGTAGATTTGGCCCCATGCGCACCTCCCGCCCTCCCACTCGGTCTCGGTCTCTCGCTATTGCTAAAAATAGTTTATCTTCCAGATAATATTTTCCCTTCATCTCTTTACTACTTTTGCTTTTCAATTATTCAAAATTTTATTTAAAAAAAGAGATTTATGCTTCAACAGCACCAAAAATTTTGGCTTGTTAAAGGGAATATTTAAGTGGTCAGGATAAGCCGATCCTAAGGATGCCCCCCTTCTTTTATATTGTGGTAATTTTTCAACTAAAATAAATGCAAATATATTTAGTTATTCTTCTTTAAATACACTTAAAATAGATAACATTTTTATCATAAAACGACTTTTAGAAAAAAAGGCGCTGTCAGAAAGAGTAGCTTGAATTTGAACCTTCGGTCGGTTTAGATGAGAGGCAGGGAACTTTTAGATCTTCTTTGCTTTTTTCTGTCCTTAAAAGGGACGCTCGTTGCAGATTTTTTTAATTCGGAAAGCAAGAAATAACCACCCTATTAAGTTTTTTTGGGGGACGGGAAGGGGCAAAGGAAGCCAAAAAATGGGGTTTGATTCTTCCCATTTTTTCCTCGTAAACGCCTCCAAGTTTGCTATCCTTAAGCACCGAAAATTGTTTATTTTCTGCCGTTTTTGAAAATTTTGACAGAATTCAAAAGAAAGCGTAAAATCCCAAGAAAATCATTTAGAAAACTGAATTTTATAAGAATACTCGCTTACTAATTTTGGCAGCCCAAAACAAATGGAAAAAGGTGCTTTGCAGGCATTCCTTTCCCGGTGGAAGGGGGTAGGTGAATAATCTATCAGGCCATGCACCAACACCTAATCTGTGTTTTCCTTTGTGCCCATATTCTTTTTTTTTTTGGGGGGGGGGGGTAGGACACGGTTAGTCCTCCTTCATTTGGCCGCGGGTGCGGATAGACCTGCGGCCTCCGACGTAGAGCTCCAAATTATGGAAATCCTGTAAAGGAGGGGGCGAGAAGCAGTAAAAACACTACAAAAGGAGGTGCCTTGCGTGGATTAAGAGCAAATCGTCTTCTCGCCGCCCCCCTTCCCGCCAAATTCAATGGCCTCCTTACCACGATTGTCTTCCGACATCTGTTTTGACCACTTTCTAGTCCAACCACCCCGCTTCTATTCAAGAACAATATGGGTAGAAAATAAAACACTTCACAATTAAATATTTTTTTTAAATTTGGAACTTTTAATGCGCAGAAGTATTTTATTTTGGACAACTTTTTGCTTGATGGCGTGGGGATGGAGGCGGGAGGGGGGCGCGTAATCGAAAAGCGTGGCCCGGCTTGAAGTCGACCACCTCTTGCCCGAGAGAAAAATGAGTCGGAGGCTATAAATTTCTCGCTTTTTACCAAAAAAAAGAGTGTTAACCTATCAAAAGAGGGGCAAATTACTTCTCCCTTGACTTTTCTTACCCCTCTGACGCCCATTTTTTGCCTTCTTGTTAATTTTATCAACTCAGAGAGCAGTGCTTCTGAAAATCTCCGCAGCCCCACCAAAACTACCGCTTCAGCCCTACTTAAGGTGATTGAATTCCTCAATTACTTCCTTTTTTGCCTAAAAACAAGGGAATAAATAAATTTCCCCAATATTTAAAATTCTTTTTAGACTCTTTTTAAAGCAACGTAAGTAGAGCAAATTCTCCACCTTTCCCGTTTCCCCCGACTAACCATCATGGAAATCAATTTTCCTTTTCCCACCTTCATTATCGCCATTTTGTGAGAAAAAAGACCACTTTTCCTGGATGCAATTGTAGATGTACTCTCTACCCTGGGTGGATTTCAACCCGTCGTTTCTTGCGTCAAATGCAGAAAGACAACATTGACTGTGCCTTGTTGCAACAGGAGGCTTGCCATAGAAACGAAGTCAAGTTCGCCAAGGGGTGAGTTCCCACCTGGATTTTTTTAATCTCATTTTGTTTCACCCTCTTTTCCCTCCACCTCCTTCCCTCTCCAACCTCCTTTTTTCCTCCTATGAAATACGGTCGAAGGCGAACTGAATCGCCTCACCTCTTCCGGCTAGGTAGACACGTAGATCCCCAACTCGACCGAGCGGTGATTAGAAAGCAACCCATTTTTCCAATCCCGGGAAAAATTCAATTATGTTATAATGGAATGAATAGGTTGATTTAGTATTTAAATCAACTCTACTTGAGAGTTTGAAGCCTTTCCCCTCCACCTGTCGGTTCGCTAATGGATGCTAACAAGGTCTCCGCATCCCCCCATTGGGACCATTTGCGTGTGGGATTGGAGTCCACCGAGGGATTAGTCTCACCGGATTTCTCCTTTAGTTCAATTATTTCCAACAGAAGTGGAAAAGTTCCGCGAGTTCTCCTGACCATCAGTTAGTAAGCTAGGCGAGTGGACCCTCAATAGTGCTTTAAGTTGATGAATCTGGAGAGGTTGTCAGTCACAAGGATTCCATCCAAAATGACTGGTGCGAAGTTTGAGGCTAACAGTGCGCTAAATGATGGAGTCCCTCTAGCAAATCCTGCATGTCCAGTAGAACTGGCTGTTTTCACGTTTTTGCGGTCTTCGCCCGGCCCGCCTCAAGACCTCAAATGATTTTTACTAGTTTGGTCAAATTTTGAAAAAATACATTTTTGCTGACAAAAGGAAAGTTTGATTCTTAAAAGAAGATTGTTTTTTAGAAAATTAAAAAGCCGAGTGCTCCACTTGATGCGTGAGCCCATAATTCAGCTGGTGATGTGCTCCCTAGTCCTGCTGGATGCCCTCATCGTCACGGCCGAAATCATCCTCGAGATACATGCCGTTAAAGGTGCGTTTATTTTGTCCTTTTTTTCTCGCTCTCCTCCTCTTAACTTATTAATTAATTTGTGATAATTTTTCGCCTTTTCTTTTACAAAAATTCTTCTTAAATTACCAAAAAATGAGGCCAAAATTAGTATTTGCCTCCAATCTGATTAAACGAAACATCCGGCGGTCACTGCAACTCGCTCTTGTGTCAAAATAAACTAAAAATTATGGAAAAAATATTTCGAATCAACTATACGCCATCTATAACGCAATCTGTGGAAGACATTTGCTCAAGTAATTTGCAAGGGGAGAATGAAGTTTTCTTTTCTCTCCCATCTCCCATTATCCCGTTTCCCTGTTGCGCTAGGTACGGATTTCATTGTGACCAGGAGTTTTAAGTGGTGCCGATTTACCACTGTATGTGGAACCACCTGGAAATAATTCATTGTGAAAAATTTTTGAAGGGAGGAAATGAGCTAAATTCGTAGACTTGAAGATTACCCAACTCTGGGGGATGGAGGCGGGCACTCACATGACTGTCGGGTGAAACGACGTCTCGAGCCTCCTCTTCAGTTGGGGTCAAATTTCTCAACTAACTTTTGAGGTTAGAGCGGACTTTGAGTGTCTAAGGTAGGGTGAGAAGAAAAAGAGGAATGTAACTCCTGCTGCCAAATCTGTCAAAGCCCGTGAGACGGGATTTGATTGTTTCCTGTTAACCTACTATGCAGCAAGCCACCTTTAAAGAGTGTATTTCCGTAATTTTGACCTTAGTACTTATTTTTTATCCCTTTTATCTTCCTCTCCATCTTTCGCCCCCTTTTACCCCGAATAAAATTAATTGGGGGAAAAAACAAAGTAGCAATCCTCTGGCGCGACATTTGGATACAGCAGAAAGACATGGCCCGTTTTCACTCCAACAGTAAATATAGCGACAGAAGATGATTAATAGCCACAATAAAGACGAAGGATAGCCACTGTGGCTTTAAGATGCAGTAAAAGAGCTTCAAAAAGCAAAATCCTCCAAGTTCTCCCGTGCCCCCACGAAATCTAGGATCATTTAATCTTTCACTCCAATCTCCTGCCCATCTCATGATGTGTGGTCGACTTGCGGACACGCACACTCTTTGCTGATTCCCTCCAAACGATAATCTGTAATCAGGGGAAAATATGGGACACTTCTGAAGTAAGCCGACATATGACCTTGAAAAGACCAATCAGAGGCAACTTGTAACCGTTCCACCGCCGCCCTCAATCTGCCCTTTTAATCAGGGGAAAGCTAAGCTACCACCTCTGATAATCGTTGGATAGGCATGATTTTAAATTAACTTCTGTGATTGCCTGTGTCTAAACCAGTCCAAGAGGGGGGGGGGTGATGGGTCAAGGGGGCTGCCGCAAATATCCATGTATAGGAAGGCGAATTTGACAATGTAACTTAGATGCCCTCTTATTTTGCCCAGTTTATCACGTGATACATGGCTGTGCGCTAGCAACACCCAAATAACTGCATACACAGGGGATTGAATTTGTCATGTAGGAAGTTTTATGGTAACTCAAAGTAGGGTGTGAATTTCACCCATTTTTTCAGGTGTTAATTAAAACAAAATTTGCTGCAAATGAAAAAGAACGACTTTGCTTTCGTGCGTCTCTGGAAGGAAAAAGTAGGAAGAGTTGGACTGCAACCACCACCGCTTCTGACTCGGTTTTATTTCCCACTTGTTTGAGCCAAAAATGTATTAAGGAAGCAGGTAAGAAGGGAGACGATGGCGGTCTCCTTTCCCATTCCTATCACACGGTGGAGATCCTCTTCTGCAGGGGGATATGTGGTATGTTTTTGGAGCACCTCCACAGGGTTTACTAAGCCCGGCAAGTTTCGAAGAAAAGACTGTCCTGGCATCAAATTGCGGCTACAAACTTTAGCCGTAACTGTTGTCCAGTCTTCCGCAAACACACAAACACGGGTAGAGAGGGATAAGGATGGAGGGGGAAGGAGCGTAGCCCTCTGGCAATAGATTGTACGTGCCTCAGGAATGTGGGCTATTTGGTGTCATGGTTACAACCAGTGTGTTTTTGTTTGTTTTCCGTTAAAACACAAAAGCATAAATTTTCATTTCCCATTATCATCGTCAGACAAGCTGCAAGACCACTATTTGGCCCCCACCCCCGACGTGGTGGCAGTTGACGCTTTTCGACTTCCAGACTAGGACTCTCCCTTCCACCTCCATGAAGGGGGATAATGTCTTATCACCCACCGTAGAAAAGAGAACAGAAGATTCTGATGTGCCTGAATCGATAAGCACTGACGCTACGTTTTCAGTATCACCAAGACTGCAGAATCGGCTAAAATTATCACATCTGTGGATGACTCACCAGCAGAACCAGATTATTAGTCTAGATTACCTTGCTCCCAATGACAGGCCTTACTACCATGCACTATACCTCCCTCTAATTGATATAAAACACATTTTGTAGAGGTTTCTGTAATTTTGCAGGCGGTTTTATCCCTATTTATGACGTAAGTAGGCAAAACTCTATGATGGAGCGCCATGCCAATAAAACGATACATTTGGGTGCTTTATAATGTATACGTATAAGCAATCTCGTGCACTACGGGGGAGCTTACAAATGCGAAGTCAATGCCACGAGGCGTATCGAGAAAAACACGAGCTTATTTCGGGCTGTTCACCCTTAAACCGGAATAAAAGATATACAGTAAAAGACGAAGTTTTCACTCTTCTTATAAAATGTTCAACTTAATTAAACTTTTTAGGGAAAGATCTAAAGTGTTTAAATATTAATCGTGAAGTTATATTTTATTGTTTGATTTTCCCATCCTGACCTTCAAATGCGGTAACGTCAAAACTCGGACGAGTTCAAGCGAGATCGATTGATCCATGAAAAGGACGATACACTACCACTTTAATTAGCCTCCCATATTTCCTAATTACAAACAAATTTTGCGTTTTGGTGCAAAAAGAACAGGTATTTTTAGTGTGGTAGCACTTTTGACTCCCCGACTTCCAAGTGTCTGTTTTCCTGGTTCACATTTATAAACCATGTCGTCTGAGAGTTTTGCGTGCTTTTTAAAAGTCATAAATTATTGTTCACCTTCCGGGTAAGTCTCTTCGAAACCTTCACTACTATTTGGGACAGGATCTGGGTGAGTGCGATGGAACCTGTGTGACTGCTTTAATTCATTTTGCACGGTCAAAATTACAAAAAAGTTGTGGGTGCGTGTCGGTTTTGATTGAGAACACATTAAAGGTTTCTATGTATTACGTAGGCGTCCAATCCCCGACTTTAAATGTCTGAAAAAAGGCATAAATATACATCAACTTGAGGTATCCACTGTTTCACTGGATACTTTATGAATGAAGTTAGCAGTAGAATTGCAAAACCGTTTCAAAAAGCTCAGCATCTGTAAATAATAGCCTTTTTTATAAATGTGGCCCTATTTGCCTTCTTTATAATGACTCTTTTAAACCTCAAACTGTCTTTTTTCGTGAAATTCTCTCACTGTCAGAAAGGTGTGAGAATATCAAAGAGTTGAAGGGGACAAGATGAAGCAGGATATAATATTAATTTTACCTTAAGGTGGAAATCTTCTTGAGTTAATTTTGCAACAGTACAAGAAGGAGACATGACTCCTCCCTGACTGACCCACTGGTACTGCCCCTATCAGGAAAGGGAGGAGTATATGACGTATTTATTCCAGCTGTTGAACGATCTCCCATTGACTGCCTCCTTCTACAATGAACGAATGGCAAGCCCAGTTTTTTAGCTTTCCCATTTGATGTACTTCTAAACTAGTAGGTTCTGGAATGTATCCTTGACCTTAGATTTTACGCCAAAGGTAGGCAGTTCCTCCACCACCACTGATGGTTCACCTAAGCAAGCAAACTGAGTGGTACAAGCCCCTTCTCTAAATGCCATTCCACAGATTCTACAAGAAACTACTATGAAGCAGATTTGCCCGAAGAACAGGCTTAAGTTCTCATGGGAGCCTAATAAATAGAGAGGAAGTCATGGTGAGAGGAAAATGTTCTAGAAAACACAAAATTTGTTAAAAGGTTTAATCATTTGTTCGAAGAAGAAGCGGAAAATCATGTAAGATTTTCAGATTTGAGGATTTGCATGCGTCTGCTACTTATTCAAAATTGTGCTACACGTCAAAATAAGTGGAGTTTCTACCTTCTCTCCTTCGTTTAGCGGAGAAGAAGATATATGAATATGAGCGGAGCCATATGAATCACAAGATGTACCGCTACTACTGCACCAGTCACACTGATCCAGAGTCTGTCTTCACTCCTACAACTCGTGAAATCTGTTGTCAACGTCCTATCAATCGCTCGGGTGTGGCATTTGAGGCTATCCCCTCACCTTTTGCTCTCTGTTGTCTTGCCCGTGGTGGCTCTGACTGTGGTGGTAATGGAGGACAAGCAAGAGGACGGCTATTTACTGTCTACCACAGTGTCTCCGCTCCCCCGCTGGACCAAATGAGCATGCACTGCTCTCATCTCACCTGCTGCCTTTCTCAATTGGGACGATTTATGCGAAATCCGCTGGAGGCGATGGGCAAATTTGGAAGCTGTCATTTCTTTCACACAATTGCCTGTATCCTCCACTTCCTTAGTATCCTCATACTCTGCGTCTTCGTCATCCAGTTGGCTGTGAAAGTGCTCTGCATGGGACGAGCTTTCTTTCGATTAAAATTTGAGGCAAGTTCACTCTCTTGTTATTGTCATTAATATAGACTGCCGTACCCAGGTGTTGATGGAGGTGGTGGGTCACCTTTTCGTGTACTTAAGTCGCATTGGAGTGACCTTGATCACAACAGGGTAGTAGCGTGATTAACTGCGGTTCTGAGGCCTCAGAAGGCTGGCAAACGGGTGCCTCATACTACCCTTTACGTAAGATGTGAATAGGTGCCATTGGAAGGTTTTGCGTTCTCTGTTCATCTGTCCTAAACCACCTACACACCTTCCATTAACCATTCTATTTTTCAGAAGATCGCGCCTATCTTCTATAGGTGTGTCTTTGTGTGCATCGTGGAATGTAGACAAATTTAATTGCGTAAAAGGAAGGTAATTATATAGGATGTCTGGTAGGCACAGTTGGAAATGGCTACTGCAACACGAAGATGGGGTGCCTAATGACTTAAAAGACTCGCATAGCAGAATATGCCATCGGAAACCGGTTAGCTCCATTACACACCACCTGACGTAGCCCGATGTGTGTGGTGCAACATCGGAAGGACAAAAGCACCAAGAGTTAAGATCCTAGATATTCCGGAATATTTCGTGATTTGAAATTATTTTCATTGGCCGGTAGGATGCGGGGCATGTAATCACGATAAGGTCAAGGAAATTAGGAATGAAATAAATGCGCCACAGAAAGGGTTAGAGCCACGTCTCCGGGATTGCAGCTAGTGAATCCGATGGTGGATGCCGCTACCTGGTTGTGCATAAGCTGCTGACATTAGAGAAAACGGTTACTAAGGTCTCATTTTTTTTCGCCTTTTTTTTTCGTCACGATTTCGATAGCATACATCAGGACATGGTACTAGCATGGGTTCCGTCTGTGAAACAAGCGAAAGTAGAGGGCATCATTAAGGAATCTGCCCGCATATTTACAACCATCAAATATCTTTACTTTTCTATCACACGACATATTTTTTGAATAGACAACGAGTTAAAGATCTTATCTGACCATTACGTGTTAGGCACTCATCAAAGGAAATAATATCTGAATTCTGGCAATTAACCAAGGACTTCTCGCTAATTGTTCTAGCGAAATAATTTTACGCCAAAACTGTACCCAAATTGCTTTGGTCAAACTCTGATTAGGTATTCTGACTAGTTTTTAGGATATTGTTTCATTATACCAACTACCAGCCCATAACTTTCAAGGTCAGTGCTCCGCTTATAAATATTTTTCATTTTGCTAAGGAGTCTGATGCGCTTGAATAAGTCTAAAAAAACAGAAAGAGAACATTTATGTCAAGCTAGTTCGTTAGCTTTATTCCTAGCACATAATTTCCGCCCTTTATGTCAAAATAGACCACAATTTCTGTTCTTCACTCAAAGACTAACGCCGATTTATAAACTCCCTATTTACAATGTATAACTTAGATGATCTGTCGACCAACTTTTTCCCATTTAAGTGTCATCCTGTTTACGCCGACAAAACGATTCTCCTGATTGGTGGTAAAAGATACTCTGATTGTAGGAGGGAGATAGAGAGCTGCAGACAAAACAGGCAGGTCATGGTAAGTAAACAAGTAAATAAATGAGCAAGCGAAAAGACTTTTTTTAGTAAATGAATGTGCGAATAAAAAACTGAGTAAATGAAGGCTTTAGTAAGTAAACAAACAAGATATGTGTTGTTCCCCAAATCGGACGTGGCTTCGGCAGCTCTTCCCACATGTCTCCTTGCAAATCTAGTTATCAGCAGTGGATGACACGTGTCTGTGCCATTTGTAAGTTGTCTCCCGTTAAAGAAATCATTATTACTATTTGCTATGAAAAAGTTCAGCCACAGTTTATAGCAGTGCAACTCTGGGGTATTTATCGGAGACATAAGCTATTTGGAAAGGATCATTACTCAGGCACAAAGATGGAATTTCAAAATCGCCGAAAACTAAAGCACCCTATCATATAAGTACAGAACTTGAACAAATGTCGCTTTCACTATATAAATGTTAAAAGTAACACTATTGAAGTCTATTTATAAGCAGGTGACACTAACCAATCACATTGCAATAGCTTGGGCTTTATATACCACTCAAATCTTAAAAGTAATGCATTTTATCTTCTACCTTATTTGTAGATAGTGGATGGAATAATAATTATCATATCGCTCATAGCTGATGGCATATTTGTCTACATTGCCTCGGATGAAATAACCCTGATCATCGTATTCCTCATCTGGCGGATAGTTCGAGTTGTCAACAGTGCGTTCACTTCTCTGATGTTTAAATTAACAGTCCGTTTTTAAGTGTTCTAAATAGCATTCATTTGAAAACCTTGTAGAGGGTACCTTCAAATTTGCTAGATGTTTGCAGTGAATTAGGACTAAAAAATTTGCGGCATAAGTTAGCATGCTTTCAGACACATAGTAGAGCCCTCAGTATTGATGAAATCTGCTTGGAAAATTTTAGCTTTTGTGTGTAAATTTTAAGAAAAGGAGGACATAACCTTTTAGTTCTACTATGGCAAAAAAACAAGTGTTTTAATTGCCTTTCCATATAGAAATGTGCAAGCAGATTTAGCAAGCCCGAGTAAGCAATTTACAAAATATGATGGAAAAAAACTAAGATTATCTGGTGACAAATTCTAGACTTGCTTTTGTCTCTGCACATAGGTCTTCTCATGCACGAGAAACAGAGAAATGAATTTCGCATCCAACTGCAAAAAAGGGCTCGACGGCTGTCCGAATTGAAGGTAGAGGCACTCAATGGGAAAATTGCACTTCTCGAGGTTAGCAGTAGAGTCAACCTTTTCGGTCATTTGGACGATATGGTTTTAATCGTTTCAGTTGGAATACATTCAAATACACAAGTTCTTTAAACCTTTTCAGAAGGCCGTTTTTGTTTAAAAAATCCTTAGAGATTCTGTCTACTATTCAAGAATTTCCAATAATTTTTCACGCTTTTGTGCGTTTTCCACCGTAGAAGCACATTGACAACCTCGAAAGTATGTGTGTGGAATTGGGAGTGCCAAGGGAGCAGTTGATTTTCTGTCGACCCACAGGTAATTATTTGTTGTATGACCTAACTGTAGAGGAATATTTACCCATTTTGACATATTCTCGCAGCCGAGTTTACCAGAAAAGTATTGCAAGTCATGCGTGTTGCATTGGTCTTATAAAGAAATCGCAGAGCGATAAATAAAAACTTGGGGGATAGACATCATGAAAGAGATCCCAAACGATAACCGATATGGAGAATGAGTCACTAGGGTCTCGAAAGATATACTTTTTTCTCTACTTGATGTGCGGCGGAGGGGAAACCACCTCCTGATCAATTGCACCAAGGTGGTGTATTCTAACTAGTAGATAGTATTCACCTAGTATTCACCAAACGCTGACATTTGAGAATATAAATCCTCATGAGAGCTACAAAACCAGCATTTTTTTATTATTAGAAACAATTTTTGGGAGTCTAATGGGTAAGAATAACGAACTTTTAAAGAGTCATTTTCATTGACAGACTTCGGTACAATTTCATTTTTGCCTCCCATTGATCACAGTAGCTTTTACTTACTTTGGATTTTTATGTTAAAAAGTACATCAAACCAAAGCTGAAATTCACATGCAATTTACTACTTGTCAGCGGGACAGGATTTTAGCAAATTGTTTTTTCGCATTTAATATTCGGCAATTTCACAGCTTTACTATTCTTCTTAAAACGCTGTTCGTAACAGTTCTTAACATACAAGTTGCGTCTTTGTATGCGTCAATGGAGGCAATCAAACCGTACGATAGACCAATTAAATAGGTGTCGCTACTGGTAGCGTTTGATTCATCTCGCACACTGACTATTCAAATTTTTTGTAGTTTTCTAATACATATTCATTGGAAAATTAAAAAACTAAATGTTCCATGTCCTGCAAAAATTTTAGTACTTCAAGCACTCTCTAGATCTGTTTACCGTCGTCTTACCTTAATCTTTGATTCAATACTATGCACAGCTGTATTCTATTAAATAAGAACGGTCTTTTCGTTGGCCGAGGTGTTGAAAAGTGCGTGATATACGTACTCAGTATTCAAAATGTCAAATAGTCAGTCGTGCTGTGTCAGTTTATCTGGTTATTTGTGTATAAAATTTACTGCCAAATGAAACCGGTGCAAGTCCAACCACCTTCTTGATGCTGTAAATGACAAGTAACGACTTCCACGTTTATTAATCTTTGTCTGGGTTTTAACGTGTTTGCCTAATTATATTGTAGTCAGGAGTAGTAAGTAACCCGAAAAGTTAATTAGTCTAGACGTGCAGCTCGATTTAATGACTTGTGCTATGCATTAGTCAGTAGTAAAAATTATCGATCATTCCATGAGCAAATTACTAAAATTTTACGTTTTTATTTGTAATTCAGTATCTAAATCGGGCAAAGAGGCGACCAAAAATGCGATCCGCTCAATGGTTTTTCTGACCTCGGAGATTATTACCCAGTTTGCCGTGGGAATGAATTCCAAAACCCAAGAGACCAACCCTGACAGTGAGGGTAGTTGCAGTGCACCCGGTGACACCACTTCCTCCTCGGCTAATGTCCCACCAGCTATTGAGTGCATTCCTAGTGAAAGGACCTCGAATCCAAACTCTTCCATCAACCCATCCCCGTCCAGCAGTCCAACGCTTTGGACAAAGCTCAAACCCTCCTAGATTATCCTCTCGATAATTGCGATGATGATGAGGTGTGTGAGTCTTCTAGGTTTACTACTTCCATTTGCGACACTACCACCAATGCAGCTGTCGCCGCGAAGATGATCGGATTACATATATATCTATACATGATATATAATCCTATCTGACTATTTTTGTATATACCTCTCCTACTACTCTTTCAGCAGAAAGAAAATATCGTATTTGTGTGAGTTTTCTCTCCTGTTTTCAGGGAAAGTAGATCTACAGTAAGGGGTTCATCTCGATCCTGTGGTGAGCACTAGCATGCTCAAAGCACAGCCAATCAGAGTGGAGTACGGAAGGACTAGACGTTCGGTAAGGTTCATAGCTTAATCGCGGAGCAGAACCGTTTTGTAAGGTTGTGGGCCCATCCCCTCCACCCTGAGAGGTAAAAAATTTCAGCCGCAAATATTTGTTTGCTTGCTGTTTTGCCGCACCGACAGGCAACTGCTTGCACTTCAAATTTTAAAATTCGCGATGTCCTGCCAAATGCGCGTCGCAGACGGCGCTCCCCCTCATCTCAGTGCCATATTCTTCGCCCCCTTTCAGAAGCACTGTAATTTCTCTCTTTTTCGTGTCCTTTAATATCGACACAGCTTTCCCTTTTTAAATTACAAGCTGTGAAATTCAGATAATCCTCCAATTCGGAGGAAAGCAAAATTTGGGGAACTGCAAATTGGAGGTTTTGAGGCTCGAATGGCGTTACTGCCACCTTGTTAGTCCCCAAACTTGTTAGTCTTTTTGGCTAACCATTTTGAACAAAGCCAAACGCAAGAAAGAGTTAGAATATTCAAGTGAAAAGTACAACACTATATATTCTTCCCGTTTTTTTCAACGTCACCTCCCAAAAGACGTAAAATGGGATACCAGCAAAGAAGAGGATTTATGCCTAACCTGCAGAAGTGCTAAGAGGTCATAAAATAGACAGGAAGTCATAACGTCAACAAGATTACTAAAGCACAAGCGGAAATGAAGAAACCGTATTTTCCGATACTTCTTGTGGTCATTCTACCTCCTTTGGTCATCGTTTCAAGGCTAGAAATGGCAGTGTTTTCTTCTCGTAGCTTTCCACAGATCAACAAGTATGTACTGCGGCGATTCCACAGCTGAAGGTTTACCAGCTTGCGCGGGGTTACCCCGGAACGCATTACTCCCCGCCCGGTTGTTTTGGCTCATGGACAGTTGCTTGGGATATTGGGAAGCCGACTTTTCTCCACAGACGTCTATCAGTTCTAAAACCAGCGCTCCCGAATTACCACCCGACCCAATTATTACTCACCGGAGGGCAGAAGACAGTGAACGCTAAAACAGTGTAGCCTTATCGTTTGGTTGGAATAGATTGCAAATCGCCACCGCAAAATGACCCCTAGAGTTCACCACTGGAAAGGATAGCAATGGCATAGCCGCCAAAATCGAGGCGACCAAAGATCTAGCATAAGTAAGCACCATAAATAATTCTCCAACCGCTCCTAGTTGGGTAATTTGCAACACTTCTCCTCCTTCGTGGATAATTACTGAGACGGGTAGTCGGGCAATAAATGTCCACACCCCTCGCTTTTCCCATCTTTGTTTGTATCCCCTAGTCATTCATTTCCTTACTCTGTTTGTTCGTCTTCTTTGTAGATTTATTGTGGGTATTCAGCGGATGGGTTGATTGGAGGGCTCCCTTCGCATGTAGCGTCTGTGATTGGTCGGGTGTTTTTAAACGATGGAAATAAGTGAAATTTTGCAGTGTGCACAGTCAAATCATTGGCAGGAGGAAAAGGCAGCATCGCTGAGCATGGAGAGGGTGATAAAAACGCCGGATGGTTCCTCTCTCATGTCCATACAGTAGTTCAATTGGCCTCCGCCTTGGCACATTTGAAGCCCATCTCCATACGGTATTGACCAATCGGAGGAGGAGGAGGCGAAAAAGAGCGCAAATTCCAAAACGTCTGAGGAAACAAAGCCTAAAAATGTAAAACGGCTTTAAAATTAATCACCAGTCGTCACGATCAGATGGTTGTCTGTACGAGGCGCCTGAATCTAGATGAGCAGCAAATAAAGACAGCACCGACGCGGATGGGCCAGCACAGCGGCACGGAGTGCGTGCGCACGCGCCCAGCGGCTGGCCAGCGAAAGCGGCCGGACAATGGGCCCGAGGCTGGGTCAGCGCATAACCCTGTCAGGATTGTAGCGGCGGAATGACCTTGGTAGTAGGGCAACCACTAACGTACTTAAAGTAGGGCTATCGCAATCTCAGCCAATCAGAAAAGGGGGGTGAGTAAGGGCGCAATTTCCAGAATGTT
The DNA here is from genome assembly GCF_000524195.1 of Echinococcus granulosus. NCBI lineage: Eukaryota > Metazoa > Platyhelminthes > Cestoda > Cyclophyllidea > Taeniidae > Echinococcus > Echinococcus granulosus. The sequence continues at coordinate 520,790 of NW_020170419.1, read as the reverse complement.
TTGGGCCAATCTCTAAAAAAGTGGAACCTTACAGAACAACAAACAGGACTGCGTTTTTCTGTTTGGGATTGCGGGCATCCCCATCAGGTAGCATCTATATCCTGTCCTTTTGAAGGTACCACAGAAAATATTTCCATCCATTCTCCAAATCTGGGCAGTTTTAAGGAAGCAATTTTCCGGTTAAAGCTGTAAATTTCTCAATAAAAAAAAAGAAAAGAAAATTAAATAACGGAATAGTCTTGACTACAAATTTGTCTATCTAGTCAGAAGCCCTCTTTCCTTATTTATGAAAAAGTTCACCTCATATCTAGCTATCTAGCCAAATTTTATCCCACCACAATTTAGAACTTTGCGGCTTTTTTTAAAAAAAAAGAGAAAACAAATTAGCTTAATGACTTTTCAAAATCGTCAAAGAGCTGATTTCTCCAGCAATGTGTCATCGATCAGCTGTTCTCAGGCTTCCTAATCGATAATACATGGAATTAAAAGTACAGAAATGTCAAAATGGAGATCCTCCCACCCGACTCCCGTCCACAGCATGAGGAGGTGGAATGGAAGCTCTCTCCAATTATGAGGGTGGCTTTGAAAGCCGTCTTCAGCGACACAGTGGAGGAGTTCTCGATGATACATAAAGCCGCCTCTTGTGGTGCCTCTGTGCTTCAAACCCTCCCTGAAGGGGAGGAGGGTGTGGAAAAGAATAGTGACACCTTGATAAAAGAGTTAAATAGAATATTTTTTGAGACTCTGGTCCGTTTTGAACGGTGTCGTCAGGAGGACTACATCGCGTTGCCAGATGGATCATTTCGTAAACTCAATGAGGAGGAGAGCAATTTACGAACCTTTTTGGAGGAGGTTAAAAGGGTGATAGATATTTTTCAAATACTTGAGAGGGAGATTGATGTCTGGGGCACCTTCAAGTCTCTACGAATGCATTGCGATGATAAACAGGCGATAGTGGATATGCCCCTAGATTTGGCTAAAACTATTATGGATAAGGATCAGATGATAAAGTTTATGCATGAAAAGATCCACCAAATAGAGAAGCATTTTGAAAATCAGAGGCTGCTTTACGATGAGGTAATTAGGCGGCTAAAACATGAATGGCAAGAGGCTCGTCAATTGTCACTGATGTCTTACAAGTACCTCAAGGCCTCTTACAGACAAAGAGCCGATCACTACAGCATCATATGTGATGAGGAGACCAGAGCCCTGAGTGATAGTGCGCAGAACTTTAGACAGCGTCTTAACACTGAAAAACGCTTAATTAATGAGACCTCCAGTTCCCTGTTCGGTGAACTCGATCTACAGGCCAATCATTTGAAGTATCTTCAAGGCCTAACCAGGGTTGAAGATCTGTCCTCCGAGTTAGATGCTTTGACAGCTAGTCTGGAGAAGTTGCGTAAGGACCACGAGAACCTCAAACTCGAGTACGCTCAATGTGAACAAGTGGTTTTGGATCACAAAACCGCAGAAGAGAAAAGAAGGTTGGAGGAGGAAAATAATCAAAAAACTTTGGTGGCTATTTTTCAGGTGCAAGCTTGGTGGCGAGCCATCATGGTAATGCAAGGTATTAAGGCAAAATCCAAACGGCGGGGAGGAAAGCAAAAAAAAGGAAAGAAGGCGTAGTTATGTCGTTCTATGCTACCTTAGTTGACACAAAAAGTGTCGATCTACTGTATGCTCTACTTATAAGTTATAAGTAGGTAATCTCGTGACGCTTTTTTGTCATTTGATACCTGGTAATTACGGCCCTTTTCTCCACTTTGAAGTGGATAGACATGTTGCGAGGATAAATTCGGGGCACTGTCTTCCTAAAAAATGACTAGGAGTCTCGAGAGTCTAACTACGCACGACGGATTAACTGTATAGGTGGAAAAGCGGATATCAAAAAAATTTCTTTTGAATTCCGATGCTATTCGTAGTCATAACTTGTAGCCTCTTCACCAAACTTCAGTAAAAGGCATCAAAATAACGTATTTCCCGTGGTCTGCACTACCTTTTTGTCTATTCTAAAGCCTCAGCGGAATTGATTCGGATAGATGTGGCCAACGCCTGTCAGGTAACAGTCGGTTTAAAAACCGGTTAAGGTGGTTTCTTGTCTGAAGTGATGCTTCTTGTGTGGCATTTGACGAAGGGGGTGTGTTGGCTGACCTGAATATTTAAAAATGGTCTAAATTTGTTTGATTTGGGTGGATGATGAGTCACGGGATGGTGATTCAGCGGGTTCAGAATAAGACTCCTTCTGAATTCGCTATTACGAGGTTGTAGGATGCTTTTTTTCACTCCTCACCCCCTTCCCCTACCCACTGTCAGTGATACAACCTGCGGATGTAGAGGAGGCTACAGCTACGGTGTCATAAGTGTCCACTAATTCTGTGCTATTAAAGACTGATCGAGGTTTTACAGCTGACCTATTCCTTATGACGACAGCTAACAGCGGGAAAATTTGTCCGAAACGGAACCTCTCAATGCATTCTTGGCCCCAATTTCTCTTGTCAATGACTAAAAGAGTGATTATTTATTTTTTTTTTTTCGAATCGGATAGCAAAACTTCAGCATTGCTGGTCAAATTGAGGTGATTGTCAAGAGCAAACACGGATGCCATTCGTTTGCGATGTTTTGGCATCATAATAGCCCTTGAAATCGTGATTGTTGTTCCTTTCGAGCGGATTGTTTGTTCCTGCCACCAATAGGATACTTAAGCCATCTTTATGTCCTAAAGGGTCGGACAGTTACAGACAAACAGCTAACAGGTCAGGGCGCGGGTGGGGAGGATCATGGCCAAATCCTATCACACAAATGCGACTCAGTTACAATACTACTTAACTCCAGTAAGCCATATCTTAGATGCAAAATTTGAACAAAAGATGGCCGATTTTTTTTCGAGGCCTACTTTTTCGGACAACGCTTCCTGCAACTCGTACCACAGCTAGAAATACGCGGTAATGGGACAGACAAGCGCAACCGCGCACTTGTGCGTACGTGCATGCGTAAGTGCGTCCTTGCGAGCGGACGGTAGCTGCACGATGGTTGGCCAAAGATGGTCAGACAGGCGCCTCGGTGATGCAAAAACTGCCTTTAGCTGCCTCGTCGAACTCGTGGCCTAGCTTGAAGAGGACTGCCCTAAAAAATCACTATTTTATAATGCCCGCCTTCTTCTGCCCATTTTTGTCCTTTTTTAAAAAGCAAAAAAGGGGAGCTGTACTTCTTGAATGCTACTTTTATGAGAGGCTTCATCTCCAGAAGCCAAGTAAGAAACAGCCTTGACTGCCCCACCGCCTTCCTCTTCCGTTTATCATGTCACTGGCATCTAGCTCCAAACTATTCATAGCATGTCTACATCAACCAGTTTAGTGCCAAGGGAAGGCACTGAGAAGTAAGAGCTTTCGATGTGAGATTGCCCAATTCCAAGAAAAGCTTTTGATCCAACGGAGTTTGGAGTGAATCATTATCTCCCTTCCTCCTTCCCATCCCATTTAGTCCCATCACGGAGCTTTTAAAGCTTTGGAGGTGAAAAAACTGCTAATACCCTGGATTAAGTAAACATTATGACTTGACAAAAAAGGGATTCATTGACCCTCGTACTGATTTGTTCTGATGGGATGTGACTAGCCGCCTCCGTCACCTGATTGGCTAGAGCCTAAGGCATGCCCCGTAGAACGCTCTCCTGCATGGCGACATTTTGTGGCTCACTCGAAAGCAAGAGAAACACGCCACTGACCTTACTAGGAATAGTATAATAAAAAAGTAGTTTGACCTTTTCTCTGATCAAGTGTCGGATTCTCAACCAAAGCCAGCGCCGAAAGCCAGCCTCGCCATTCATCTGGCGCATTAAGCCAACCACTTACCTAGGTTTATACAGTGGAGGTGCAGATCCACTTAGAGAGCAAGATTTACTTACACCTTGTACATCATTAACAACTGGCTACTGAGGCTGTAATTAATTGATGAGCCACTTTCAGATGTGACAATTGCGCAGATGAGGCGCTTAATGCTTGCCAAGGTCCAAAGGGAATGCTAGCGTCTTGGTTAGAGGTGCATCGTTTACTAGTTAGGTAAATAAGACCAGAAGTGTTATAAGTAAATCGAGAATAAGCTTGTGGAAATGGAAAACTAGTCTGCCGATTTTTCTATTGGCTTTGTGTCAAGGTTTAAATTACGCGGAACAGTCCTGCCGTCTGATTGGCTAATTTTCGCGGTTAAATTAGTATACACAACTATATTTTGGCGCCTTGATTAACACTTAAACTAAATTAGTAGGAGTAGTTTCCACTCAAAAAAGGCATTTAAAACTCCATTATTTACAGTGAACTATATAAAAAACACTAAAACGTAATTCAAACAAAAATTTGACAGACAGGCGGATGTGATGAAGGGAACACGTTACCTCTCACGTCGAGATATGAAACTGTGTGACTGATTTGTTTGAGAAAGAAACCACTCCACTGGGGCCTGGTTTGGATGACGCACAAATAGGGGCGCGTCTGTGAGTCATAAATGAAGTGGCTAAGTGTATAGGTCAAATGCCCGCGGTGATTGGGTTGCTTATACGGCAGTCTCTCACTTACCCATCTCTGTCTTCTTTATTACATACTTTTCAGTGATAGCCCAAAATCTCACAAATTTTTTTTGTACTCCCCTTTCTGTCACCTGATGACACGAAAAGTTGTCAAAAGGGAGATTGGAACAACTTCAAGTTACTATACGCGGTAAAGTGGATGAGAGATAGTTCGAATCACTTTAGGACTTGGAAGTGCTTTTTTGATAGTCAAGAGGAGATGGTTACAGTACTACTGAGATAATAGAAATCAGGGCCTGATTTAAGAAGGGACCTTCTCAACTCCTTCATCTCTACTACAAAATTTAATAGGTGATGGGAGAAGACTGAATGCTACTGCCTTCTGTGGCGGGTTAGAAAGACTGACTGACTGAGTAAATAATTACATAAATATTAGTCGGAACGACAGAGAGAAAGCAAACAGTGACACGGAAGTTACTTCAGGTTCCTTTGACCTTAGCAGGTACTGCGGCATGACTAGCGTGAGGTTAATGTTGCATTAGCTGATGTCGACATCCTGTTAGGCAGAGGAATGAGCCAAAGGCAACACTTGAATAGGCTTGATATACATTCAGCAGAAAAATCATTAATTCTCCACCCACCTCAGGAGTCACCTAGCCCATTAGGAAGGCCTCCTCCTACTGCATGATTACCCTTTGGGGTGCCTTTTCAGTATATCAGCCTGTCTACGTATCAAGAGTGTTTAGCTAAAATCCACTAAATGGACAAACCTACTATGGTGGATGATTTACAAGCAAACTGTCATTTTTCTATGTGAGTAAAGCCCATTACCTGCCAAGGCGTTTCCACATAGACGCGTCATCCTTCGAATGCGCATGGACCTCTCTTGGTGCGGCAATGATGACCAAATTGACCTCCAGACAGGATTGGTGAGGTCACCATTTCCGTCGCGCATTTTGTAATTACTAAGAGAACACATTTTGCGGTAAAAGGAACGCAAGCAGGCGTCAGTAGGTAGGGAGCGTTAGTGGGTTTGATGTTTGACAATTTACTTACCGAAGTAGTTATAATTTCGTTAAATTTTTGGGGCGGAAGTTGACTGCTTAAAACTCCTGATTGTTTATTTATTCTCGACTACCCCTTAATTCAATTCTGAGATGAAGCTAGGTCAGAAATGCATCTATTTAATACACAGAATAGGTCTGAAAAGCGGATCATTCAAAGACACTAGAAGAGCCCCACCTACAGTTGAAGGTACTGTTAAATCGCACAGCGATGGCAGCGTGGAAAATCCCGCAAAATATATTAACACAGCTAACTGCAAATTGTATGACTTCTTACTTTTGGGAAGTTTGACAAATCCCAATTGTTCAAGGCTGGCATCTTGACTAGGTTCACACTGTCAAGGGCGCACGTTAATTTAGACCATAATCACGAATGGGAAAAAGGGAAAGTGTAATTTAGCCACGAGAGAGGGAGAGCGAACCCAAGGAGTATGCTACAAACCCCATAAGTTGCACTTGATCATTCCTTTCGCGGTGACTTAACATTCCCAGTTTGGTAATTAGTTTAGAATGTTTTTCTATTGGAAGTGCAAGAAAGGTTGCACGCAGCCCTCTACCCACATCACGAAACCACTTAGTGATCAACTATCACTTACAAGATCATGCCAGAAGTGTCGCCATAGTGTACTTCTTAGGGGCGAATTTCTAGTATCTAACACTACGAAGAACGATGTGTGCGCATTCAGTACAGGATTATGTGGTGGCGGATAAAATTGCATGCTTTTTGCTAAGAGAAAAAGCGGTTTACACATGTCGCATATATTACCTAAAAATATTCACCGTCCCAATTGGTCTATAATTAACCAATGGATGTGCTCGCACAAATAACCATTTGTCAGCTCATTTGCCATTGATCCTGAAACTCTCTTTCAATTGGTCACTAGAGAAGAGACAGTTTATTGGCTCGCAGACGACCAACAGAAAGGCGAAAAAAACGGATCCAAAATGGAGGAACTTAAATCATTTTGGCTATTCTTCCACTCCCACGTTTGGCAGTTATGCCGAGACCATCAGAACGCTAAAGAATTAACCTCTCCGCCTCACAATTAACCTTCAATGTATTCGCATCCCGTTGTGGCGGTCGAAGTGGAAGCGTAACCGCAATGGGAGACGCACCTGCCAAAGGGAAGGCGGAAATCACACCGCCTTCCACGCGCCGCACTGCCAGTACCACACACAATTGGTCTCTTGACCTCCCCTCCGACATGTGCACATAATGGTACCTCCAAAGGCATCATTCTTGACCGTTCCTGCTAAAAAAAGAAAAGAAGGTACATTTACGGGAAACCATTTAGGTAATTAAATGAGAATGTCAGGGGGGGGGGAAGGAGAGGCGGAGAGATGAGCGAATCAACAATGGTATCATCGAAGAAAACAAGACAGGTACATAGACAGATAACACAGTTGGAGACAATAGACACAGAAATTGATAAATAGAGAGCAAGACGTGAAAGAATCGGTTGGGAAGTACTTAGCCATGTGTGTATGTGTGTGAATGTGGGTTCAGATTCCCTTCTCAAGCGTCGGCGACACCATCAGCACTGTCACCACCGTTCACGTAGTCAACAGTTGACTTGTCAGTGCCTCCACTTTGAGCCGCAATTTCAGGTCCACCGGCATTGCCACCTGCGTTGTCGTCGGATTCATCAACGTCCTCGACTGTTTCCAGCCAATGCAACCATCGCATGACCTAGAGGAAAAACAAAAGGCAGTTTCACAAAAAAAGAAACTAGATCGAGTGAAAGGGAAAAAAAGTGACGTGAGGATGCTCTCGAAGCCACAGACCTGTCCTTGTCCAGAAGTAACCGACTGCCGTTCGCAAAACCACAGCTTCAAACTACCAAACTCCACAACAGTAGCCAAGACCAAGCAACCACATTTGGATATGATATATACTACTGAAAAATATTGAGCATATTGTGATTACAAACTGGTTTGCAATATGAGGACTAGTGCCGACGCGAAAGAATGGAGCCTTCTGGTCCATTTACTCACTAGTCCTAGTTGACGTCCATCTGGCCTATTTGATGACAAGGGAAGGTGTCAATCACTGCACAGTGAAATTGAGAAAATACACAAAGCAACAATCCTCCCACAGGTCAGTTTTGCTGTGCTATGCTACGACGGAGGGGCGCAAAAGGGTAGTATGATTAGTAAAAATTATTTTACCCCTCCCAAAGTCTCCCATTTTTAGCACTTTGGTAATCCAGACAACTGACCTCAAACAGAGCTTGCCCCTTGGCCGGGTAGTTTTGGTCCACCTCTTCACGCCACGCCAGAAATGCCGCCTTCTCGACCAAATCGAACTCGTAGAGGTTTTGGAAGCACCGCAACACAAAACCTGTAACAGGAGTAAGCACAAGACCTGATTTCACATCCCAGTTGTGAGTTCCACAGTAGCTTCAGATAGAGCCCAGGAGGGTTAGTTTAATGACACCGAGGCGATAAATGGCCATCTGCTAAAATTTCCAGCAAGTTATATGAAATACTCCAAGAGAAAGCCTTCAGTAAAAGGAATTGACTGTCTACGAAGCAATTAGGGCTGACTTGTGCCCAAGTGTATTGAAGACGAGGAACACGAAGATTTAATACCAGGAGTTAGGTGTAGACCAATCAGATGGATTAAGCTGTTCAGGGTGATTGGTTAAAAAAGTTGTTGAGTTTTTCGCACGGACCTCCAACTTAAGGCAGTTAGCCAAAAAATTGGGCATGGGATAAGTTAATTCACAACACAAAATTGGAAATCTTCTTCTCGATGTGGCGTCAAAATCAAGAAGTGATAGGTCTACTTCTTTACTTTCCAGAGAACCTAAATTAGACGATCAAAAATCTCGTTACAATGTGCCAGCCATCCACTCTTGGCTATAGCAGTAAACGAGATGGGTAACTCACACCGAAATCCACAAAAACGACTAGTAAAGCCGCCTCCTGTGCAACAAATTCACATGACCACCTTTGCTCATGCCTTACTAGTTACTTCAACGATGTATTCGATGCAACGAACACATTGTCCTCCGGGTTGTCTTCTGCACAACAATTACGAACTCTTGTGCTTCACAGTAACTTCGTGTTCTACAAGAGGATGTACTTTTAAACGCAAAAATTGGATTGCACCATGGAAGAATGACAAGTATGTCACTCCAAACGTTTTTGCATTTCAAATGGTCATCAATAAAAAGTGTGTGCATAGCAACGCTAATGCATCATCACACCCCATTGTCAGTCATAGTACTTGGATCGCACAATGCTGTTAGTCATCTGGGTATGCATGGAAATCCACCTCAGATCTCCCCCACAGAAGCACAGTCTACCCTGATCTAGCCATATGAAATGGCCAAGCGAATTAAAACGATTTGAAAGACAGACTGGGTTCGCACCTTTTGGTTTGCCCTTGTCATTCCAAAAGACTTGCAACGCATGCAATACGTCCATCTGGCGTTCTGGTAGCACACATCTATGCAAATGACCCTCCGCAATCATCGCACACCATTCAGCCGCCTCTGCCTCCTCGACTTCATCCCTGTCGGTAGATGACGTGACGCTAGATCCAGCCACTCGAGCGCGTTCAAACGCGGCGCCCATGAGACTGTGCACCACCTCGGCACTTAGGTGACCTTTGAGACTAGGCACGTGGTTAGCAAAGGTACGCAGATCCTCACCACTTGTGAGGAGGGGACAAAGAGTCTCCACAACAAGGCGAAAGCAGGGTAGGAAGAAGTCAATACCGCGTTCTTGAAGGAGTTCAAGCATCCGCTTCGGTGACTGGCTGCCCTCTGAAAAAAAAAAACAGGACTTGAAGAGTTTAAAACCAACCAACTCAGAGTCAATCAATTGGCGGTCAACAAAACAGAGAGGTAACTACAGTCTTTGAGCAATGATGTCTGCTTAGAGGCCAAATGCAATTTATTAGTGCTAGATGATGGAAAGATGACAATGAAAAGACAAATTAAAGTGCTGCGAAATGCTTTTGACATTTAGGCATGGCCAGAGTTAAATTGAAAATCCACGTTGTTGCGCCTTTTTCTTTGCGTGATGAAGCATGCCAAGAATGCCAAGAGTACCAGCTGTCAGGTGACAGAACAAGTTTACTCGGTTATTAGCGTATTCCACTGCGGTGCTACGTAGTAAACTAAGGGGGCTTGCAAGATGCTTGTCATAGTTTGTATGCGGCAATCGGTGGGTTAGCCGCTTGAATCAGATGAGATGGATGGATAGATAGATGGTGATTCGGCCCAGTTTTCCTTGCAAAAACCGAGTTGAACTCAATTTCATGACTGTAGAAGCCTCTGGTAAAACAAGTTGGATAGCATTTGGAACAGCTATAGTGTGGTGTGGCAATGAAACCGTCCATTTGACTCTAGTGACGAAGAACATATCACACGAGGGTGATGCTGACGGTGCATTTGGCGTGAGTGGCGAGGCAGGCTGTTGGCATTTGCATGATAGAACTGATTAAGTTGTGGAAGCTACTAAATCGCCACTAAGTTACGATGGAAGCGGGGCGAATGACGTTCTACATTCAATAGTCGGTAGATGCCAACCAGCTTCACCTTCTCCGCGTGCGTATCTTTTAAGAACGCAAGTTTGGGAGGCAATTTTTCTCAAACTGACTGACTAACTGACCTGTGATGTAAAGCGATATTTACAGTCTTGCATCGCAACACCAAATAAACGTAGCTATCGCCGGTTAGTCCAAAACTGACTACTTCACGGTGCTAAGGTGGTGGGTTGTAGACGCAGTTACTGACTGTGAGGTGAACAGCTCTACTCTACACTACGCAATACAACTAGGATATATGGAAGACCAACTTCTGCCCGAGAAACAGGCAAGACTAAGTGAAACTAAGTGAAAGTAAGTAAAGCGGCCAGTGAAAAAAAGTCCACTTCCATCAACACGTTACAATATATGACCTCAAAACATGCCACAAAAAATTGACCTGTGGGAGGATTTACACACTGGGGTGGAAGGCGATGGGAGATACTGCTCATCACACTAATCGCATCTTGCGCATTCTCCTCAGGTTTCTCCCAGTAACGACAAACACCTCTCCCTGACATTAAACAGGCCAAATGGACATTAGAAACCGAACAAGCAGTTGGAATAGAAACGGGTATGTCTATGGCCTCCAGAAACGAGAAAAAAAAGCTCTATCAGGTGCCTCCTTCTAAGGAAAAAATCCCATGCAAGAGCCGGATTTACGCAGCAAGATTATCTCCTTCTAGGGGAGAGAGCATAGATTCCAAGCAAGAGAAGGATAATAATGCATTATAGTGAGGGAAATATGGATAACTTAAGTGACCATCTTGAAGACAGGTCAATCACAAAGCCCACTGGAGGATCAAATTTAAAATGCCTCCTTTTTTACTCAAAAAAAGTTTTCCCAACTTCCCTACCTAATTATCATGGGGACTTGGTAAACTTGACAAGCTGACTCTTATCATAGGAGGCTGGGCGTGATTTACCACCTTAGTTGAAGTGGCTAAAAAATTCGAGCATGAATTGTATAAAAGGAAGAGGGGAAATGAGGGACAAATTCATACTTGTCAATAGTTATACCCAACGTGTATCTTTTTTCTTTAGTCTAAAGTTCAATACAGATAGGATGCCACGTTGCAACAATGGTGGAACAAACGCAGCGCCCCACAGGTGTCCCGACGGATACAACTACAAGCACGAAGAAAGAGGATCGTTGGATAAAAAGAGTGGGGAATGGTGGAACGACCGACAAAGTCTCCAAGACACGCTGAATTGTAAGTGGTACATTCGCTACCCTCGTGAGTCATGGTACACTAAGGAATTGACAAAGAAATATGAGCACAAGTGATTGGGCTTCCCTTCTAGCCACCTAATCCGGTAGCATAAAATGTGAAAAGGGAAAAAAGGAGTGGAAAGATTTCGTCGATTTTGTATGGCTGTCAGCTATATGATGGTCTAATACCAAGAGAATGTAGTAATCATGACTTGTAGAAGCCTAATTAAAAGAATACAGAGGGCGGGGTGAAGCAGTACCTTCCTTTCCCCTAATTGTCAGCCTAAAGTACACATTTTCACATCACGGAAAATTTTTGTGGTATGAAGCAGCGGCCATCTTGGTGCGTTCTAAGAATAGGCTTTACTTCCACTTGACTGATCCACTAGACCTTGTGGTATTTTAAGAAGAGGTTGTTTCTGGACACGTTTGTAATGGGCGTTTAGCCCTTCAGCAAGGAGATTTATAAAACTCACTTGTCGCAAATGGTAGCATCATTAAGAGAAACCATGAAATCTTTCATTAGAAAATGTGATGGAAGCCAGTATGGATAAAGTCTGTCACTAGAAAATGAGACACCAACTTCAATGCCCAACCAACTATTGACAAAGAAGTAATGATCACCTGCACTCAATCGGTGATGTTGAAGAAGACAACCAGAGAAAAAAGTAACACGATTTAGAGTCGAAATAAAATCAGTATCGGAGCGATTTGGTGACACCGCAATCTGCCGCTTACCTGGAAGCATCTTCTCAAGCACCACATTACTCTCTGCAAACATCTTCACTAACTGTGCCCTCCTGTCCACTGAGCTTTCAGCAAGAGTCACACCCTCGGGAATAAAGTCCCCATCCTCTACTTGCTGAAAGGCCTTATTTTCATTTTCCTCATCTTGCATGCGAAGAAACTGGCCTGGAGACGCCCTTGACGCAGCCATTTGCGCAAGCTGCTGGAGGATGAGCAAGAATAGAGGATGATGACGCCCTGAAGACAGGGGTTCGGCCACCCTAGTTAGGGACAGACAGCCAGTGAGGATGAGTCGTGCGGTCAGGAAAGCCAACGCAGTCTTGGGCGAAGCGGCGCTGAGGCACTGGAGCACTCGGGGCCAAGCGGAGTCGAGAGCTGTGATGATGTGATCCGATTGTGGTTGCGACTGGGAGTATTGTAGGAGGGAGGCGAGTTGGCAGGCCGTGTGCTTGCTCTGACGATCCATAGAATAGATAGTAGAGGTGGCTATAAGCAAGAAACAATCAACTTTCTCAATCTCTCCTTTTTTTAGCTTACGACATCCCTTCAGTAGTTCCCATCTATGCACCTCCAGCACTGGTCTCACCTTAGAGTATTTCTTTTGTGAGAACCGGAAGTTAAAGAAATACTTCATACTTTCACACGAATTTTGCCGTGGGAACAATGCAAGGCAGGTTGAGGATGGAGCAAATGTGCTCGGTAGGAAGATAACAAACATAAGCACAATGAGTGAATGATTTGAGATGAGAAATTACCTTTGGAAGGTGATTCCAAACTTCGTGTTGAGTTGAGACGTTGAAGAAACAAGTGAAATTGTAATTTTGGCTAACGATGGTGTGGATCCCACTTGGTAAACATACACGGTCAGTAAAGGTTAATGGGTGGTGGGAATGTGAAGTTCGCTTCTGGTAAGCGACGTAAACCTCAAATCCAACTGGAGTTGACATTATGCAAATCTGGCCTCATCTGCCCTCAACTTGCAGAACATCGTCATTTGAGACCGATGGATATGAATATCATTGTGGAGTCCAATGCAGAAAAGAGTGAATAGCTGGTGACATCAATGAGTGTAAGCGAGTGCACGTGGCAAACTCGATCGTCTGAATATTCTTTAGAAAGTCCACATTTTAAGACCTCCTCTTGTGAAACGGAGAGTACAATGCGATCCATCAAAACAAGGTAAGTCGATGATTTGTGACTTCACTGTTATAATTGATCCTAACCCTAGATCTCGACTGGTTCAGGAGAGAGGAGCTTGATCTGAGACCAAGATAGAGAGTGATTGTGAATACAGATGTCTCAAGGCCTAGACAAATGCTGTCAATGCTTAGCGAGATCGCGCCTGATAAACGATCAACTAAAAGCAGGTCATGTAAGTGACCTAACCTATGGGCAGACCGAGGATGCAATCAGCTCTATTTGGGGTCGGGTACATGAACTAGCTACAAGGTAAAGAGAAGCTCTCAGGCCAATTAGGCGAGTCCTTATGTGTGGTGACAGTGGATGAGGCGCTGAAACACTATCCACAATCAGTCAGATAAAAGTACGCTTGTAATCAGAAAAGACCTACCATCAGAGAGAAGGAGAATGCTTTTTAGAATGACCTCCCTATTTAGGCGAGAAAGAAGATCCCTTGCTTTGAGTTGATCGATTGCCTCCTGAATACTTTTGGTCTTTGTGAGAATCCCAATCTAAAATGGAGGCAATTGCGAAAGACATCTTAAGTGAGGAGCCAAAAAGAAAGCTTTACCAAGGAGATGATAAAAGGAAACAACGTGGGAAAGAAAGCGTCGCCTTTTTTATCGACACCTCTACTGATGACGTGTCGATTAGATGGGAGGCAGTAGAAAGTCCCTTTGACAACCACTAATTGATGGTTTGTTTGATAGACTCTGGCTAATGGGATTTCACTTCTTTGTAAGTAGACACGGAGAAAGATATTTCATTGCAGGATAGTGTGCCAAATCACAAGTCTAAAATCGACGTGTTTTCGCTGTCGACTGACCCCTAGTAGTCAGAAGTCTGCGATACAAGGCACTTCTTTAGGCGCTTTGTGAACCCCTATAGTTGTTTAGTACCAAATCCTCAGAATTTACTGAACCGCAACTATGGGAACGCATATCATATTAGATAAACGGCGAAAGTTAATGAAATTGGTGATAAATGGATGAAATCGTCGGGAAGGTGAAAACGGTTTTAACTATGGGCATCAAGAGTGCTGTCAGCCTCCTTGGAGGAACTGATAAAAATCCAATTTTTTAAAATAATCCGCATATTGTATCCAGGTTAGAGTTACGGGGGTGCGTCCCAGCCTAAAAGATAAATAATTCCACATTGGGCGAATGTAAGAAATTTACCAAAATCTCATGAAAGGGAGCGAATCAAAGGGTCGTACTAGCCTTTGTCTCGGAATCGTATGCAGTTTTAAAGTAATAGACAACGGTGGCGATGATCATTTGCAAGGATGCAACACCCAGGGGAGTACTAAGAATGAATATCAAAACAGAAAGAGGAGGACACATAACGCAGAATGAAAACTTAATCAGGCAGTCAACTGCTCTTGTCAGTGTAACTTTCAAGCCGGATGTGCGTGACTATGATAAAAACGTCTGTACTGTTCCAGTTACCAACTCCCTTGATATGGGTTATAAAAGAAACCACAGAGGCAAAATTTTATGCATACATTTACAGAGGAACGCCTCATAAATGGAGAGACTTTAGGAGGTATGAAGATGAGCAAGCAAAAAATAATAAACAGGAGGGATTAAGCTTGAAGGTGAATCAAAATGAGAATGAGTAGATGGTCTAATGGATAAGAGACAGGCCAAGGATTGAGCGAATGAGTGGACAGACGAGGAATGGACGCGTGAACGAATAGTTGAAAGATTGAGGGAAAGTACGAAAAACAAATGACCGGACAACTAGGGTAGGGAGTAGTGTCTGGAGCAAGTGATGCATTAAAAGAGGATTGAATGAAGGGATGATTGAAGACCTTGAAGATGGGCAGATAAAGGAACAGATGGACAGATAAGAAGTGATTGGATAGAATGAAGAACGGAAAAATCGGCAAAAGACGAAAGAGTAGATTGATAGATAAGGGGAAGAATAAATAAAAGGTTAAATTAATTAGCAACCAAAATAAACGGAAGAATTGATCAGGAATAAGAGAAGCGATTATGGGACGAATGGGTGAATGTATAATTGGATCAACCGAAACTTGACGGACAGAAGGAACCCGAGAGAGTAAATATCCGTCCCCAAATAAGCAAGCTGGCTCACCACAGTCCTCGCAGCCTCTTTATTTTCATCAATTGGCGCCTGTTTCTCCACATACGTAATCACAGCCGGTGGTGCATGGTGCAGCTGCTGTCGTGGTAGTGGAGGCGAAGGCCGCATAACCGGCGGTCTCCATAGTCCTCCCGTCAACTGTCTTACATCCGTCCGTCCCGTCATCATTGCATCCAAATCGGGACTTGGCGTTGCTGGTGTCACCGCCGCCGATGAGGCACACGAAGTCGACGCTCCCTGACTCTCCGATGCCTTTTGTGCAGACTGCAAGCACTCCGACTAGAGAAGAAGGAAGAGGGAGGTAATTTATTTGATTGTGGTGGTGCGATTATACAAAAGCGTGTGATGATGACGGTGTATCTCGTCAACAAAGTCCTAAAACCAGAATACACAGCTCTTCCAACACAGTACGCCACGGTGATGGAACTCAAAGCCAATTAGCAGTGAGATATTTAAATGGTATGAACCCTTCAAAGCCGTACGTCTGTACAACAGTGATGACCTTGGCTGCGCAGGTCATTTGTCACAGCAGTCATTTAACGCCATGATCATTCACCAAACACGTGAAACGTTTGATCGACACAAAACCTGTCAGGAGTTTGCACAAGACTAATATTCCCGAGAGAACGGTGGACCCAGTCGATAACAAAAATCTGTAGTTAAGAGAAATTGATGCGAGTCGGGTGCCAAGACATCTATCCGCCTTTGACCAATGCCACACTAAACGCTTTGCCAAAGAATGACAGAATTTTCTGGACTGCGCCATTACATGAAATGAAGAAGTGCCTCGGATGTCAGCATTTCAGCGCCGATGATAAAGAGATGCAGATCGTTTTAGGGTGATTTAGCTATAATAACAAAAAACTGTGGCACAGCCATTTGGAGGTCCGAGCTGCATCCTGAGGTAGGCATGCATATATCAGATTAGCCCAAGAGCAAATACAGCTTCCAATCCTTTAAAATGTGTTCGTAGGTGAAGTCACCTCGAAAAGCGACGCACTGTTCAGCCCCGCAACTGCTGCTGTACGACCTTGACAGTAGAGATTCCCCAAATTCGGACTCTGATGAGATCGATAAGGACGCCTCTCAGCGAAACGGCGTCTAGTCCATGATCCGCTGCACTCATTACTCACACCATAGTTTCCATCATTGCTGCCACAACTGCCAGCAGAGGCGGCTGTGCGGTTGTGAGAAGTGTTGGCACCACCACCGCCACTGCTGTAGCCACTGTCCCGGTTGCGATGGCTGGTGGTGCTCAGAGAAGCGGAGTCAGTGCTAGAGAAGAGGTCGATGTCTTTGCCACGTGAACAGAGTGCCTTGCCCATCTGGTTGAGTGTGGTCCAGTCCCCCTCGGGCTCAAGAATACCTGGAAAGTGGCCGAGGACGCTGCGACTCCCGGGAGCGGTCCGAGATGCGCAATTCCGTGAGGAGGTGCTATTTGATCCCTATTGATGGTGCAGATGGGGGTTCGGGTTTAACTGAGATGAACCATTTGGCCAATTGATATTACGCACTTCAATGTTACAAGAAACAGATAAAATAACTTAAAAAAAGGATTTACCCAATCAATGATGAGGGCAGAAATCTTGCTTCTATAATTTTAGCTGTCAAGGCAAGCAATCCGCGCAAATCAGCGGTGTTTTCAACCGCCTAGCATTGCAACAGAAAAGTGCAAAATTTTTCTCAAAACAAGTCAGTCAACAAACGATCCTTTCCCATCAACGCGCTCGTGCGTCGCACGTCAAAGAGAACACAGCAACAGCCTTGGAATATTTTTGCCATCTACTGGCACATGACATTCAACACCCACCTAAATTAGTAGCTTTTAAGACTTTCCAATTTATGCGAACGTCAACCAATTGTTTACTCTTCTGGTTTTTGTGGCTTAATGTCGAAGTGTTTCTAATAACAGTGACACGTTCTCCTTCATTCTCAATAAAAGTAGAGCTTTCACTACCTTGTACACGAGGCGTTGTGCTATTGCACACCCCCTAAGTGCAACACAAAACATCTTACGGAAAGCTTTTGCAGTGTGGGAACGGAGTTAATCTCCGCTCGTAAAGGCGACAAGTCGTGATAACCATTAGGCTCTAGCCACATTTTAAGATATGGGGGTTTAAAATAACAGAAATTAGTCTTAATCGGAGCGAAGAGTATCATGTCGATAGAAATATGCATATATATATGCTTTATTATGCGTGCATGTAAACAATCGCGTACATTTTGCAAGTTCCTGCAAGTTACAACAATGAGTTATTGCAGTGATCCAGTTCACTGGTAATAGGCTGAAGCACAGTGATAAAACTGTTTCAATGTGCTCATGTAAGCCGGTAAAAAGAGGAATTCGAACTATACGGTACTCTGCTCAATTCACTTATACTATTCAAGGGAGTAGTGATAATGTAAACGAACACTGGTAGGACTATAAGTACCGAAAAAGAAAGTCAAGGTAGGTATTGGTTAGGAATGACAAAGATAATGCAACAAAATACCCTTTCTACCTCTCAAGACCAAACAGCAATGACTTCAGCAAAAGGTTCACCCTACAATACTTAGGATGCTATTCGACTCCCCTCCAGGGTTGTATGGCTGGCAATGCAACCTGAGCAACTGGATACCAGAGATACCAGAGACTCACCCTATCGATCGCTTCTCGCAAATCCGGTAGAAGCCAGGGTTGATCGTAATCAGCAATTTGACCTTCAAAAAGCGGCCTCCACTTGTTTTTGCGCAGATCAATGATGTCCAGCAACATGAAACGAGTGCGCGTGCTCAGAGGGATAAATTTCCTTTCAGAGCAACTCTTTCGCATGCGCTCCGGCGAAGCACGCTCCACAATTTGCGCTATACGCTCGAAGTACTGGTCCATCAAGTTGCGCGCCTTTGGCGAGTCCATATAGGATCCGGCTATTTTCATGAATTCACATAGGCATTCCATGTCCAAGGCGACATGCTCGTTTTCCTTCGGGTAGACTGTAGTAGAACTAGTACCCTCCTGGGGCGGTGGCAATGCCAGCCCATCAGACTTTCCGGTTTGTTTACACAGGAGGAGGGCTTTAACACAGTCGTGGAGTATCTTATCCGGTATAGCCTTGATGTAACCCAAGTGGGCAATGAAGCGCACAGCACCGATGCAACGTTGGCGCGCGACTGAATTGGTGAAATCAATACTTTGACGCTTAAAGAATTCATTTTCACAACGCTTGAGAAGGAGGAGTTTGAAGGTCTAAAGGAGCGCTACATAACCGCCATTGAAGCTTACGGAATAAGCGTTTTCAGGTTCAAAGTTACGCGCTCGTTCACAAAGAACCACGCAAAGTTGTGAGTAAAGATAAGTGAAATTGGGCTCATTAGCAGCCTTCTGAAAAATCTAGACAAATACATCAGGGAAGATTAAAGAACACACTCACCAGCTGAACGAAAACTTCAAGGACATCTGGTGACTCGACATGGATAGCTAGGATACCTTTCACTGAACTAAAGAAATTATCCGGGGTGACTTTATTTAGCAATCTAATGGGAGAATAAGTCAGCGGAGTTGGAAGAGAAATCTTACAACAGAACCTCTCTACGGGTAGCTTCTACCCTACTAAGAGGCGGATAATTGGCTTTTGAGGTCGACTGCCATGCCAGTGGTTTATCAAAATTCAACTGAGTCTGATTGACAGAAGGTCTGTTAAACCGAGAGCTAGGTTTGCTCGCCGAGTCTTTGTTACTACTGGCGAGCTGTGCACCTGTATCCAGAATTTTGGCCGATTAACGTAGAAATGAAAAAGCACTAATAAAATCTAAAAAATAGATTTACGCCTGCAAAAGACCTACGGGAAAGGGAAAATAATGTTGTTCGCTTGTAATTCAATGTTACAACTAATTTGACAAATCGATAACAACGCACACGGGATTTGAAAGACGCGGAGTAAGGCTTGTCGCAATGGAAAACACCGTTTGAATGAATTGAAGGTTAAGGTTGGCAAAAACTTAAAACGAAAACAATGAATGCAACCCAAAATTGACGGCAATTAATTTACTTTAGTCAAGGTCAAAATTAAAGCTCCTTTTTTTAACACTTTGCTCAAACATTCAGCAGCCAAGTCCTTATTTATCAGTGATAGTAAATGATCAGTTTAAGTAATAACTCTTGCTATTTTTATTGCACTTGTATCTTAGTAAGTTAACTAAATTATTGCTCCAATACTTAACAACATTTATGATGCAGAAATCAAGCTTTTTCTCTATTATTTACCCATATAATGTACAGGGATTTCCCTCATTTTTCACCGAATACGTAGCGACCGTGCCAAAACGCCTTTTTTACCTCTCGCAGCCTAAATTTGGAAGAAAGCAGCAAAGATTTTATGGCATTAATGTCGCTCCTTGCACTGAATTTAGGGTTTTAGTTAAGGTCATCCATAATTACATATTTGATCAAACTAACGGTCTTTAATTTTCCCTCCCATTTTTTAACCCTTATACTATGAGCGACAAAGAAGACCCTAATAAGTAAGTGTGGTTAATTTTTTCCACCCATGAAGTAAGCCTCCGGGACCTAAAAGGGACATCTTCATGGAAAGTATCGTTCACTGCTACCAACGCGGTCATAGAATGGAAAGCCCCGCCGAGAAGATGAAGCACTTTAAATGTCCGGCTTAGTAATGCAGGAAAAACCCTTTCACAGGGTGATAGGGGTACCAAAAGTGAGTCAGCAGGGGAGGCAGTCTACCGTCCAGCACGGTTCCCATTTCCTATAGTAGCTGTTCCAAATACTACTTCTGGTTCCACAGATCAACTCGCCGACACGGATGCAACTCAAGCATTGGAATCAATCCACAGCACTACACCTTCCTAACATCCTTACGCTAGTGTCTACCCATACTGACACCCCACCCTCAGCTTTCGCAACTGTATATCTAGTGGGGTCGTCTAGATGCAGCCGCGGACGCTCATCTTTCATGCATCTAAAAGTCGTCGGAATTTAGAACGAGCCTCTTTACCCAGGACTACACTCAGGAAAATCTGTAAGTACGACTGGCCTCAAATGAAACATCTGAAAGGAAAACGTTGGACACCGTTCAACGCATTCATCGGGATCGCCTTGATCCCGTCCAGACCACCTGAGCACCCCACTTTGCCCTACAGAATTGACATTCCACCCGCCAAATCAATAAGACAAGGAAGGATAGTCTAGTGGACGCTCCGATCGCCTACTTGACGGTATATTCAAAGCGTCACATTCGCCGAACTGGTACCACTAACCTATTCCATTTCACTGATGGTGAAGTTATGACCCTCCAAGAGGCGCTTCGACACTACAGCTAGGCTGGGCCGAGGGAAAAAAGCCTCCTCAGTAATACAAACTCAAGATGTTCCAGCTTTTATGGACCTACCCAGCAAACAACGACCCAATTCACGGAGGAGGAAGCCCATCGGCAAGAGAACCAGGCGCTACAGTTCTTGTAATTCCATCACGTCGACATACCGCCAAACTGAAACACACACACACACACGCACATACACTCCTCTGAGAGTTTAGTCTACAAATTCTTCGGGCCTCGTTTCACCTCCTTCACGCCTCCCGGGTTCGCCTTCACCGCAAAAGTCTGACATTTGGCCTGAAAATCCTTCATTGACAGCGCCAGAGGAGTCAACTTGCCCACAAAGTCTAGCAATGGCACGTACTCCTCTGAGCCAGTCAACTGCTGCACTGCATCATCTCCAGCACACCACATCGAGGCTAGAGGTAGTGGACGACCGAGGTAGCACACTCTGACCCACATACGGCTCGCTTGCATAGTAGACCAATCAAGGTGGGAGTGAGGTGCGTCATCCGGATAGACTAGCGCGTCGTTCAGGTGTGCGCGATGGTACGAGGGACCCAGAGTCTGGATGTACAATTCAAAAGTAATGTCCGCGCCGAAAGGCGGCCACATCTCGTCACAGGAATCGA
The DNA here is from genome assembly GCF_000524195.1 of Echinococcus granulosus. Lineage (NCBI taxonomy): Eukaryota > Metazoa > Platyhelminthes > Cestoda > Cyclophyllidea > Taeniidae > Echinococcus > Echinococcus granulosus. The sequence goes on along the minus strand of NW_020170419.1, from coordinate 499,478 downwards.
GAGTCAGGAGCATGGGAAGGATAGTGGAGTCATGAACCGCGAACAATTGCAACGGTGGAATACTGTGATAGAGAAGGGGAAAAATAGGGTGAAAACCTCCAGTAGGAACAGTTCAAACCTTCACATTCTCTAGACATTGAGATATGCTTCTGGAGTATGATACGGAGATCAGAAGAGATGTTAGTCGATCGAAAGGACCAGTTTCAAAAACTTCCCTCCAAGAAGCTGTCATCAATGAACTCAGCCTCTCCCCAGCCAATCTTGCAGAGCAGGTCTTTTCAAAGGTCCATCCTGGATCCTCTTTCCTAAGAATATCTATGAGCACAGAAGAGTAGATTCACCTCAACATTCTAGAAGTTTCTACTCGCAATTTGCACCTAGTTTCTGAACAACGTGAAGCAGTTTTTGATTTCCAGTTTTGTTGAGCTCTCTTTGGCCAGTATCATGCAGAGGCATCAAATACTCACTCTAAGGTCAGGGTCACTCGAAAAAGACAAAAGTACGCGAGAGTGGTGGCTACCCGGGTACACCCACACATCAAAGACATTTATTCTAAAGCCTATAGCCCCGCTTTGCTGTATTGGTTGGGACTAGGACAATATCCAGGCCCTACCAACTTAGGAAGGGTTATGAAGGCAGACATTTCTTTCCACCGACTCACCAGTATTCCTAACGCCTCACAAAGACTGCGCCTTGAACACACCCGAGGCTTAGCGTGTAGGCAGATCATAACCCTGCTGAAAGATTGCATCTGTAGTACATCACATACAAACGCACACACACAGAGAGAGAAGAAAAGCAAGCAGTCGTCTCACGACGAGATGAGGGGATGCACACCTCAAAAAAATGCGACGTAGATGGTGAGACAATCGTCTGAGGAGATAAACAATGACACGTTTACTTGCATAATATTGCAAAAGACGCCCACTTCTCGCCAAGAGTGGAGTCTCTTTTTCTTACCCTCGCGGTAATGGGTCACCCATCGGCAGAATAACCTTTTTGAAATATCTGTCTGCACGCCGTGTTCTTCATCTCCTCCTTGAAGCTTTGGGACCGGATAGAAAAAGGCAAGCTCAAATCCCCCCCCCCCTCGCTATTAAATTCACCTGACACCAGATGCCAAAAGGGTTCAAAGTGAAAGCGAGCACAACAGCGAAGCAATAAACAACGGCATCAATTCCATGGATCACTTTCACACTATTTACAACAAGTGATTGAAAGGTGTTGTACCGACGACAATATCGAAGGGTTTAGGGTACGTGTGCGGCGTATGTCTCATTTACAGGTCTGCTTCCGGTTTCGCCGTGACGGTGTCACTAGCACATATACCACTTCATCCTACGTAAACTCGCAAGGTTTGTCTCCCTCCCACCCCCACCCTGTCCATCACGACACAGATGTAAGGCTGGCACACCAGTGCGTTTGACAGAGTGGAAGGCATATAATACCCTCAAATCCCTCCCCTTCCACCGCAAGCGCTTTGTAACAAGGACAGATGAGATGAGGTAGAGAAGGAAGCAGTAACCTCCTTTTAGTGAGGCAGTAAAATAACAAATCACCAGAGTCCTAAAGAGTCTAAATCCACCGTGAACCGGAAATAAACGGACCAATTGATGTGGAAAAGAAAAGGGGGAGAGAGGGGTTCAAAGGTCGAGGGACTCTTCAGTCAAACACGCAGTCAATTAAGCACCATTATCTTCAGTCTGGGAAAATATGGAGAAAAGACTAAAGGCGAGCTAACTCAGGCGACTTAAATCAACCTCCGGACAAAAATTTACCCACATAATATTAAAAAATGTCAATAATAATAAAAGGTGAGACTACATTCAGTTGAAATGGATGCAAGAAAAGAGAAACGCACCTGGCATATTTGTGCATCTTAGAGAGGATGATGTACAGGACCGGTCCAATGTTGACAGGCAAATTTGCTACCCAATCTCTAAAGGAAAATGACAAGACGATAGAGCTAGTCTTAGCAGCTTCTCAAATTTCGAATGAATGACCAAAAAAGCATGCTTTGAAGTACAAACAAGTTCCGGTACCCCCTCAAAAGTACACATCATACTGTGCTGAAAATAGTGCACCAGAAGGCAGCAGAAATGCAGAGGCGCTGTGGCTCTGATCGTGTGGCATTGCACGAGTACCTCAGACTTGGAGTGATGGTAGTGCCACGATAAAAAATGTTAGACATTCTGCAACCAGACGAGATGGTGAAGTCGCCTACGAAAGCGAGCTAACTCAGGCGACTTAAATCAACCTCCGGACAAAGCGAGGACGTCAAGCACAATGAAACACGGTGTTGACAGGCTCAGTCACTAAGCGACAAGGCGTTTGAACGGTGTCAACGTCCCAAAGACAGCCGTATGTCTGGCAGCCATGGCGTTTACTGTGATCAGCAAGTACTGGGAACATTTGAGAAGCAAGTGGATCACAACTTGGAGAGGAGATGAATCTTGTCGCAGGAATGGGTACTGAGATAGCATCGAAGGCAAATCAAAACAGTCATTGTGGGTAGTTCAGCCGTACCAAAAAACACCCTACACACACTGACTTCACTTGCCAGGAATAAATGCACAGCCTAAGAATCTCGTCTGTTCAACCCTTCATAAACTCCAAATCTCAGTTTGACTTAAACAACGGCGTTATTTATTCGGGAGCTTAGATCACCACTCTGTTATTATAGTGACACATCTATACAGGTAGTCTATCACCTCCCTCCTTCCATACCGGCGTCTTGTTCGATTTTTAGAAAGCAGACTTACTCTCGTTTTCCAAGGAGTTCACTTAGCAATTCTACCGCACCGTAGTGATCCATCTCCGATTGGAGAGCATCCAACGCCTCTGGGATGGGGAATCCGTTGTGCTAAGGAGGGAAAGGAGCATTAAAATAATAACCATGGATTTCAACCTATGAAACAGAAAATTTCCTCATAGAACCTTGACAAAAAAGAATATTTAGAACGCCTAAAAGTGATGGCCGAAGACTTGTCAAGGAAAGCCTGGTAGGGGGAGTTGGTTCGGCCTCATATTACTCGGTCTCTGCCCTGATGCTTTACACTACCGATCTCTTGAAGGGTAGAGTGCTAGGAGGCGCCGGGACTCCTCCATTTTCTTAACATATCAACCTGGAAGTTGGTGACTTCTTCCACTTTCCTCTCATTTTAGGAGAAGGCAAGATTGCTGCGTACGTGAGAAACTGCTGAAAGTGGAGGCATTCGACCTTGACGTGATTGCGATCATCTAATTGGATGCGCCAAGGTATAGCTGCAAGCACGACCTAAAAGCATGGCTTCTATTTTTATGCAAAAATACACTCCAAATCCGGCTGTCCCTTCCTTCCATAGTAGTAACGAGGAGGTATTTAGGCGAGTGGTTAAATCTCTCACTTTTTTCACGACAAAAAGGATAACAATGTATTGAATAGCGATAGGATGCTTTGTGAACCCCAGCGTTTCGAAGGTAAAACCGCAATTAAGGGAAATTTGGGCTGAAACGAAGGCGAATAAGGTGGAGGCAAGAATGATTAAAAACAGTGAGAACAACCAAACGAGCACCTTTTTTTCATGCGGATTAAATCAGAAGGCGATAGGAGAGAAAACAAACGTCATAAAGGTCGCTTTCTCTAAATGTCACGGCCCATGAAGGTGACGAAAATTGACATATCGCGAGCACAGCTAACAAGTTGCCCAAGCACCCATCTTGAGTCCGTTCGTCAATCGAGAAGGCGTTAACACAAATAAAACACAGCCTGTCGTGATAAATGAAGTTTCTGGTGAACAAGGGTCTGTACATCTGTAGAAGTCTTCAAGCAAAGCACGGTGAGGTGACAAGACGTTCAGCCACTTAAAAGTTCTGGAGTACTGCAGCAGAGTATTCAGAGCATAGAGCACCCACCCACCCGGCTCTAGGCCCCTGATCACCGCAAGAGCAAACTGCCATGTGATTCCGTTGGGTAAGAACTCGTCTGTAGGACTCGTGAACACGAGCACTTACAAGGATTTGGGATCTCGGAAATTTGGCACACGGTGAGTACTAGGTGAAAAGAGATTTCTGTCTTAAGGACGGTGCCGAGAGGGGAACTTCACCTTTCAACCGTTTTGACTTGGCTCAAAGTCCTGATCATGCGACCTCTACCACTGAGCTGCTACTTCTTTCACATTCTCGTAGCACGTGACTACAATCCTAAGTGCCCTTGGGAGGGGCTTGGGTAGTGCTATAATGGGATTAAGGTGAGACGACCAACCTTAACGACTGAACAAGTACAGGACTCGTTAAACAACTCGTGAATTGCCAACAAAGGTGGATGGTGATGATTTTGCAACGAAAACTGCACCTACCACTTTTAACTCAGAAGTTACCAAGGTCTACGGATAGAAGATTTCAAGCATGCAAAGTCCAGAAGGAGGCAAGAGCCCACAAACACACTCAAGTTTTCTTTTTTCCTTTCTCTACCAAAGGAAAATAACGAAAAGTAAAAAATTGTGCCATCTTGGCAACCAACCAGTACACAACGCGTTGTAAATTTGTGCAACGGGGAAGGGAAACCAACACACAAAGTTAGCGAAAAGGTGAAGACACAAACAGAGGTGAGGTAATAACCACACCAGAAAGCGATCATTTTCAATTGCCTTACCTTGTTAACATTACTCCAATACATTCATTTCGGTTCAGCTCATAGTTTCTACGTAATTAAATCTATTTGAACAAGTTTACAGTGATCGAAAAAACCAAGCGGTAATGCCTACTAACCCCTCGACCAGTCAGACAGTTGATGTACAAAGGTCATTCTGCTAGATTAAAATATTTTTCAGACAGTTCACCAACAGCAGTAAGAGACTCAGCAGGCGGAGGTGAAGTATCACCTCCTCCTCCTTCAAAAGTTCGGTGCTTGCGAAAATTTACACAGGGTCTCAGAGTAAACTCCAGCGCCGCATCCCGGATGTTTACTAGTCAAATACGACAACAATAGTGAAGAGGCTGATTCAACTGCTGCTCAGCTTTTATCAACTGACAAGAAACAAAATGTCAAGAAGTACCCCTATGATGTAGAACAAAAGTAGAGTAGAGGGGGCAGGAGGGGTGAAACTTACTTTGCGTGCAATGTAGTCATCTCTCACGTAGTAGACCTGACAGTCCTTCGAGTACTTCTTTTCATCATTGTCCAATTCGTCTACGAGCCTATCAACCTCTAAAAAAGATGTAAAGATGAGGTGGGTAAGTCAAAAGAGTATCTTAATAAAGCTTCACACTGACTGTGGGAGGTACACAACATCCAACCCAATGACCTCTCAGAAGGAGGTCAATGCGCGGTGCGTCTGGAGCATCAAGACAGTTCAAAGTTCTAGGCGAGTAGAACATTCTTCATCGAAAAGGTTTGAAGAAAAGTTACGAGACTGAGAGAAAATACGCTTTGAAAAGTAATCGACTAAATAAGGCAGACTGCAGAAGGTCCCTGCATAGTACCACCACGAGGAGGCACAATTTCACGGTGAATTTCCCCTGCCTTCAGAGTCCACCCCACTTCCACCTTGGTTTTGCATTTCATCTGTCACCCTCAGATTTGATCACCTAATTGTTAAAGGCCAAGAAAAGTTGACAATCACCTTAAGATTCGTAGGGGGTGGGGGGGGGGGGGCTGGAGAGGCTACGGATGATGCAGCTGGATCCACTGAAAAATGTGCTATTCATTGCCGCGCTTTTTGAAGGCTTGGCCTTTCCTGCATGCATTTAAATTATTGTATCCATTAGATAGACTAATTTCAGCCATAGATTTCAGCAAGTAAACAATTCCCAGTAAACATTTGCGTTCACAGTCCACCGCGCACAGGAAAAGCAAGCAGTCGGCTAAGGATGAAGTAAGGGAGGGCGTGCGTTAAATGCATAGTGGATGAATGGTCTGGAGACAGACAAGGACACGTCTGACCGCGTAACATTACAAGAGAAAAGGACAACAAGTACTTCCCAGTCAGCCAGCCAGTCATCAATCAAGCTATCTCTCAACAACCCATTTTTGCGGGGCACTCCGAAGAGGCAAACACGACGATGCTGAGCCTTTGAGTCTTACTCTCACCCGTCAGGTACAGAATGTGCCACCTACGTGAAGCTTATGCGAGTGGAAACCCATTGTTTCACCAATCACCCCTCACCTCGTGTGTCACGTCACATAGCTGGGACCTACCCACCATACGTTCATCTCTAATTCTTCCACCCACCACCTAGGCGTACTTGCTAATCCTCAACCAGGGTGGAGATTTTTTCAGAGAGAACCACTTTTTAAATCAGTTTAATATGCTCACCAAGTTCTGCTATTGCACACCCTCTAAATAGCCCACAAACAATGTGCTAAAAGCCTTTACACTTTTCGAATCAAATTAGAGTATAATTGTGAGTCATTCAAGCTAGAAGCCCTTTTAACAGGGGAAAAAGCTGGAAGGCTGAGACGTCAAGGTCTGCCCTATACAAGTTACAACAAGTCATTGCTGCAGACTACATCAAAACAACACGGACACTGCGTAAGAAACCAGATGTAAGTGATCAAAGGCACTTTACTCGTTTCGCAACGCCAAGTGACAATCACGTCAGAAGTGAAAACCTCTCTTAAGGTTTCAATGTATTCAATCTGGTGGAAGAGCATAAGTGATTGAACAAAACACACAAGGCCTTAGAGACTTGGAGCAGATTCGACGTTGGTTCACCTGTGACCCAGATAACACAGGGTCAGCTCAAAGCATCGTAATCAGCAGCCAAACGAATTATATTGGCTACTCCTGTCTACCATGAATAAAAACACGGTAGAATAAAGAAACGAGTGAATTGATTGTACAGCCGAGAAAAAACGAGTAATAAGAGATTTCCGTTACCAGCCATCTAGTCACCGAGTGAAGGTAATGAATGATGGCAGGTCCTAGTGCATATAAAGTACCAAGACCGCCCCCGACGCCAACATTTATAAATTGCACCAAAATTAAGAAACTTCACACAAGACGCAGTGCAGGGGTGTTTTGGCATTGGCGTAGAGAAGAACGAGCAGGCATATCACACAAATCAATTTGCAGGATTGACAATGGCAACAGGTCAGTAAAGCCTTCAAAGAAGAAGATGAAGATGATGGCGACAAGGGGACGTAAGATTACCAGTTACACGTCAGAAAACGAATTCATTCTATTTACGCAAAAAAACGTAACTCATTTGGCAAAATTAGACCTTTGACACTTGAAAACTTGCAGTTAATGTACCTTTTGCGAAGAAGAAAAAAAGGATAACGACTCACTCAGAGCCTCCCTAATCTTCTTCTTCAATGCGAATAGAGAAGAGTCATTCCGCAACTCCTCAGTGCCCTCATCAAAGGGCACGTTCGTGAAGGTCTTGGGGTTTGGAAAGAGCACCTCATTTTCGAACGCCATAGAGGAGACCACGAGAGGGCCTGAAAAATTCGCGACAGGTGTTGAGAGTGAGTTGAACAGTAACTAAGATCATTCGAGGAAGAGGAGAAACCCACCATTTACTTGACCCTTGGTCAAGCCGGCCACGAGGGAGCGAAGAGACTTGATGTTGCGTCCTACACGAGTAGATCGAGCTCTAGGGTTGAGGAGGTAAAACCATACAGTTGTAAATTGTGAAAGCCGTAACCTTTCCTCGGAACTGCCAATACATTGAGGCTTTAAAACTTATATCTATGCTGGTAAAATAAACAGTCGACCTCTCTTCGAACCGACAAGGAGGCTGTTCCGTAGGCCACCAAATAGGGGCGAATCTAAGGGCTTATAACCTTGAAACGAAGTTAACGTATTTTAGACCTACTGTTGCTACAACATCCAAAAGGTGCAAAGAGTGATGAGATTAAAGAGACTATTAGCTTTATTGGCTAGAGAATAGAGGTGTTCAGGTAGAACCACGGATTTATCAAAGCTTAAGCAATTTGGAAAAAAAGGAGCTGGCGCCAGGACCAATGAGCGAACTTTGTCTTTTAGCGAAACAACTTTATCAGCATAAGCCTAACGGCCCGTGCTGTTCATTAAGAGTCTATAACAGCAAAAATTTAACAAAAGTCAGATTAACCATAAGTGTTTTTCCCAGAATCTTCCTTTCGTAGACATTAAAAGATCCCAGCCTCGGATTAGAAAACGACATCGCTGCTCTGCAGAAGCTATGCAAGACATTCACTTTGAGACTATCCACCACGATGTCTTCTGGGACATCAAATTGCACAAGTGAGGAAAATTGAAGCAAGGATACACACACTTTTGTAGATGGCTCCAAAAAACGCCACTTTTGCTAACCGATAAGTAGGGCCAAGAAATTTGGGGAACGAAAACTTACTCAATTTCCGAAAGCTTGGGAGGATTGGAAAGAATGCTCTCGCCGCCAACGTAGTCCTTGCGCAGGCGACTACCTAAATTGTATAGATCCTTTTGACCCGCTGTTGTGAGCATGCCGATTGCCTCACCACCCTACGTCGAAAATAAAAAAGTACTCAACAGTTAAGGTTGAAAAATACGATAGTCTTTCTGGTCGAGTGACGATTCACGCCAAAAGAATAGATCATACACGCTACGCAAGGACCTCACATCTGTGATACCGGAACTTACCGGCAAGTGTATCGGCCTGTAGATCAAATCATAGGTGCTTTCATCCACCAGTGTACCCTTAGAGATGTCAACATGCTTGATGGGAATGACAGCTTCAGGAGCGTCCTTGGTGCAATCCGAACTCCATAGCACCTAGAAATTAAAAGAATCAAGGCAATAAACAAGGGAGTACTTACATCGGTCAGAGGGGATTTCACATAGTGAAGCGGAGTTCGTGCCCCATGACGGAAGAAAACTTGCACCTGGACAAGCTTCAGCTCAATTTTTCTAGATCAAAATAGGAGCAGGTCGTGATTCACAGAACAACTTACGATAGGCGTGCGACTCCTCTCCTAAATAGGGGGAAGAAAACATTAAGAGAAGATCCGTGAAGACTAATTTTGGCGAATTAAGCAGAATCCGATAAATGCGATGACGTACTAAGCAAAGGCAGTTATTAAGTTGGTCATTTAATAAAAATAATGAGGTAAGGAGCACAGCAGCCTGCATGAGCTAACAGAAAATTGGAAAGTGGTTAAAGAGACATTAATGATGCACCGGAGCTAAAGTCACATACAAGAAATGGAAAAAGAAGGTTTTTTTCAGTTAATATAAAAAAGATGCAACTGTTAAGCGAGCCCGTCGTAAATGCTTAAACATACACGGCGCCGGGAAATGCGTACGACAGCACAACACTCACCCTATAGGGAGTTAAACAAGTTTTCCTGAAATCTTATTTTATAAATGCTAATTTTGTAGCTAAGAGAAATAAGGGTGCTTCTAAAGCCAAGCAATCAGTCAACAAAAGAAGTAGAACTAGGTGCTAGATTTACATCTTGCTTCAAATTACGGAAAAGACTTTTTGGATGAATACTAAATTCATGCAGAAATTAAACCCAGGAAATGTAGCCTACTCAAACAGACTCAAAACACAGAAAGAAGACAAAGTTACGAATAAAATAATCGAGAAGTGAAAGAAACGGGCGGATTTACATGCTTGGTGAGATTAAAAGGCGATATAAATAAATCCCAATTGCAACAACAATGCAGAAGCGAAAAAAACCACCGCGAACCCACATGACTTGCAGAAACGAACGGACCCAACGGCAAAATATTGAGGCACAACTGCCCAATGGTAAATAAACCAAACAGTGCACAAATCACATTCGTCCACTTATCTTCAGCAGATTAGGAGGAGACAATTTAAAAGATTTAAACAATCTGCTTCTCCAAATTTTAGCAAGGTAATCTCTAAAATTTTTGGCAAAAAACTACCATCTGCCGTAAAAATCAAAATGATTTGAAATCTTTAAGCACGATTTTTTGATTAGTATTAACTGATGATCTCAGCTACACTCTAATAATTAGCAAAAAAGAATGAAGTACAATTTAATTTTAAGCCGTCACTAAGCTGTTAGGGATTTTTAAATTTGTGGTATCACCGAAGTTAGCGTATTACTGACAGAAAGGATCAATTAAGTCCGAGTAACGTGAACCAGTGTTCATGCTGCCGGTGGAAGTACGACCCGTGGAGACCTAAAGTATTCTATCATTACATAATATCGATATCTTTTTTCAGCATCACTAACATGTTGTTTGTAGTATATTGTTCACACAGGCAGTCTATGCCTGTGTTGCGTTACGCTGGATTTAACAAATTCTGCGGTTAGCCTCTGAAGGATGTAATCAAGCAAATGTGGGTTTAACCACCTCTCCACTTCCTTACTAACTATTTCTGCAAGAGGGGTTATTGCAGAAACCTTGGATATTACTTAGTCTCTAAGTAGCTTGCGCCCACAAATTGATTTATGATACTGGATATAAATATTTGCCTAGGCGATGAACAAGGACTTGCACTATGCCCTTCAACTTAGGTGAAATTATTTTGCCCAAGTGTGCACAAAAACAATGTTTAGTTTGGATGAATATAGGATCCAAATGCTGAAAAAAAGCGATATAGAAACCAACCATAATATGCGTTTATTCTTTTGGGTCCAAATATTTTTCTTAATTGGATGATTACGGAACGGCTCTTAAAATGTTTGTTTCAGATTTGAGTCTTGTTGGTTTTAAGAAAATATACTCCAAAGTACAGTGCGGATTTAGTGTTTCAGTCCCTTAAAAACAGGTTACTTGATGCTCCGCTTTTGTACTTTTGACTGCCAGCGTGGCCTCTGAACCATGCAGATGGCCCCACCTCTTCCATACACAAGTAGTATGTCTTCTGATACGCTGGGGACGCGATGCTATAACAAATGACAACAAATCTAGCATAACTTAGCAATGAGGGTTAAAATTTGTTAACATCTGTTGATCCTTTAATTTATCCTTGCTAACAGCCACCTGCGTTTTGCAATTTCCCTCACAATACATCCACTCTTTCCAACCTTAAATTTCAAAAAAATCTCTTATGCTTTGTCATTACTTAGCCAAAATTTTGCATTAGGTGACAGCTATATTCTTTCAAAAAATGAACCCTTAACAAAATTTATAAGTTTTGATTGTGCAATACACTTTTTTAGCTGTTTAGTTTAAGGTCATCCTGTAGTAGAACAGATTCAAAGCGCCTTAAGCATTGTTTGTGATAATTAATGCCTTAAAATAAGTTAACAAAGACAACTATCACAGTATCATTGTATAAGTTCGAAGACATTGTTTTAGTACTTAACTGTAGTTGCTCCTCGAAAAGGCCCTAAATACGAGGCTAACATACTCGATTTTGTTTAGCCTCAGTCACTGTTATTTGTAAACAGAAACGATGATCTGCTGGTGAATGTTGCTTCCGTTACACCCACGAGAAACAAACCCCCCTGTACACCGATTATCCATAGTGAAGAGTGCCTTCTGTGAACAAAGAATCCACCTTTCCTATGCGTTTGCTTGATTTGTACCGGATTTTTCATCGAGAAGTAAGTTAAATAGTAGTAGATTAAGAGTGCTATAGACAACTAGCCAATTTTTTGAGACTGGAAATGAACCCTGGTGTAGAATCCCATTTCCACTCCTTCCTTGGGAGACGAGGACGATAGGAATGCGTGTGAAAAAAGACCAACCTCTACTTGCTTGTAAATTAGTAGTGGTGGGCATCTAGGGAGCGAAATGACATCAAACATTGCAAATATCAGAGCTGTAGGAAGTCCCTTGTAGAATTCTTCAAATTTGATCCCATAGAAGCTCTCAAAGGTAAAGCAGTTACAACAACCACAAAGGCCATCAAGAAGCCTACTCATCAGATGATTTGCATCAACCCATGCGGTATGATGGGGTTGCAGATGCCGCCTCATCATCTCTACTCCCCTGCTCCTCGTCCACAGCTCCCTGCATTCCGCTACAAGTCGGCTATGTCAGATTTATCAAAAATCATGCAAGATTTTCCTCACCGTCCGACACTACTTACTAGTAGTGAGCAAACGACGCAGTTCGATGTGGTGGTAGCGGTGACGGTGGTCCAACCACTCCTTAATGACACCTCGTTGAGTAACCAAACACAAATGTTTACTCGGAAAATGAGGTGTTGTCGGTGGACTGAATACATCCGTTGGCGAAGTAAATTACTTGCCCCTTTTTTCCAACCATATTTGGAGGGGCAAAAAACAACCCATCAGCTATTATAAAGAAAACCGATATGATCGCAGTAACATTTTTAACTACTTGACACTTGACAAGTGGTTCAGTAGGGTGGAGTTATTTGAAATTATAAAGTGACATCTGCAAACATAGGGAGGGAAGGAGGGTGAATAATTGAGACATTATCTGCCTGACCAAGCTATTTGTTACGTTTCCCTATTTTTCTATCATTGTTTGTTTTCTAGGAAAAAAAGTTCATGAAAGTTCTCGAAAAGTATGAAGGGAGAGAAACCGTTCATATATGATTGGTGCAATGGGGAGGGTAAATGCTGAGGGATCAATTTAACACTTGGATGCACTCAGGCGGTCTATCCCTCGTCTCCTTCGGACTGTGTATCATCGACTGCCTCCGCTGACTTTGCCACCTGCTCCTCATTTTTGTCTTTTATTTCCTGTTTCTTATGGCTGTTGGGATGGACGTGAAAGTCGGAGAAGGAAGGTCGTATTCCAGGCGTGAAAAGTGATTTCAAACGCTGCAAAAACAATGATAGGTGGAGAGATTTAAGGGTGTTAGTCAGGAAAAAGAAAAAGTAGCAATAGATACCTCCTTGAAGGAGCCACGTGCATTGCAGAAAGTAACGACAGCGAAGATGGGGATGGTGACTAGGGAAGAAAATACCAGCATCCACGAGACGACATGTACCCACGTGTCCGCCCGCACCGTCTTGCCCATCACGGTGATCTCAGGTGGGCGGAAGAAGGTGATGTTGAGAATGAAGATGCCCTGCAAAGTACAAGAGGAGTGAAAGGGCAAAAGAAGACGATGAAAAAGAAGAAGAAGTTTGTGTTACTCACAAGCATGAAGGCGGGACTGATGACAGCCCAACAAATCCGCCAGAACCAGCCCGGTTTAAAGCCCAGCATCGATTCTATATCTCGCGTAAATCGCCCTACACCTTTGGGGCACGAAAAAGGATTATTTGATAGGAAGAAACAGACAACCTACCATAGCACCAGCATAGTGCCACGCATTCACAGAAGACAATGAAGAGGATTGAAAAGGGTGCGCCATATGTGTCAAACAATGTCAGAATGTAATATCCACCCTTAAAAAGAACCATTCAATTACTTTATGGAGCATTTTAGCAGTACATCTAATATAAGGGGAGCAACTCACATTTGTTGTGGTGGGAAGAGCTCCCACATAGCAATAGATGATCATGATTAACACGACAATCTCTCTTCGTTTACGCAGCTTTGGCCAACGATCCAACAGGGCCGTGATTATCGCCTCCAGCCCACCAAACTGAAACGAAGTGTTGGTATTGCAATATTCCAGTGAATAATGCAAATATGCTACTTATTTTTTTCGAATAAGTGGACACGGATGACATACAGTACTGTCGAGGCCGAGGGTGATGAGCATCAGCATGAAGATGATGGCCCAAAAGGTTGAGCCGGGCAAAGTTGCAATAGCTTCGGGGTAGGCGATAAAGACAAGGCTTGGACCTAAGGCAAAGATTAGTGGGTAGCGGAATGTTACTCATCAGTATTAGCAGCACTGCGACGGAACGTGGGGCAGTAGTATGTGTAAATAAATAAATGGGTAATACTTTTGAGTTATGGAAGATGGCAGGCGAATACCTTCATTGGCGACTGTATCCATGGTTCTATTCATACGATAACACATGTGACCGAGCACGGAGAAGACTACGAAACCGGACAGAAAACTGGTCCCACAGTTGATTGCACTGGTTAGCATTGCATCGCTGGCAAATTCGCAGGGAGAACCAGTAATCAGATCATTGTTTTAAGAAAATCTAAGCCGATTTATCTGAAAATCTGCGCGTTTTGAGAGCGGCGGCTTTTATTGGTACTGATCATTTAGAATAAGCTTTTGAATTGTGCAATTAAAGAGTAAATATTATACTCATTGATTGAATAACCACAACTAATTAGGTTTTCTATTCTAGAACCTCCTAATTCTTTAACAAAAGTTTTTTTAGATGCCTTAAAATTGATAGAGGTCATTCTAAGTGGATCTCTCGAAGCGCTAGAGAGCACGCGGTAATATTGAATAAACTTTTAACATACTAATAGCAGTTATTCCGGAATCGGTTGTAACTAGCTAGTGCCAGGAGGACGCCGAATCCGGGTCCAAGAGAAAAGAAAATCTGTGATGCAGCAGCATTCCAAACCTAAAAAGAAAAGTCTAGCACGTCTAGAAAGTCTGTTTCCAACTTAAAAGGCAATCTAAAAGGTAAATGGGGTTTCAACTCGGAAATTAACTATTCTGAATGATAAAAGAAATAAACGTTGAACCTCTTCGAAATGGACGGCTGATTAGGTGTTCCGTTAGATAATGAATAACTTGGAGACAGAGTTGTACTTTCTCCAAGATGGATCAGTTTACAACTTTGAAAACTGTCGAAAATGATGAAAAAATACCATTTCGAGTCAGATTAGAATTCAAGAGCAAAATTCCACTGCTATTGGAAGATAAAACGACAGAATACTTGTCTCTTCTATTAAAAGATGGTGAAAGGCGCATTTGCAGTCACCTCAATTGACTTGAGCCGTCCAAAGTCGGGCAGGAGGTAGTACTGTATGCCCATGAGGGAGCCCCTCAGCGTGAGACCACGAATAAGTAGGATGAAGAGAATCACGTAGGGCAGAGTCGCTGTTATCCACACGGCCTAAAATTTTAGAAAATCACTATACTTGACTATATTTACGTTCGAGTCATTATAGAAAGTAGTGGGATCAAATACTAAGATAAGCTGCGTTATCAAATAACCTAGTAAAGGCGTCCATACCTTTCCGCTGCTTTTAACTCCCTTCCACAGAGCAAAGTAGACGAGAGTAAAAACAGCCAGTAGGCAAAGTGCCACTTCCCATCTGATCGTGCCCAATTTGTTAAATCCGTCAGAAAACTGTATTTGTAACACACGATTGCTTGAACGAAAAAAATTGGCCGGAATTTAAACGGGAAACGCCAATACAACAAAAAATGTTACATTGGAAATAAAATGTATGTTCTAAAGATGACATTTTCTGAACACCTACTAGAAGTACTGTTCAGTTGACGAGTAGTAACCAGTGGTATTGACAGCATGCAGAGTATTGGAAGCGTCACTATCGGCAATGCCTGAGCTATTAGCTCCAGTGACTAACTTCTGGTAGACAGTGATACAGGTCTTGGGTGTGTTCCACCAATTATCGCAACTGTCCCAAGGAAGACGCAGGCGCATTGAATCAAACATGTAGAAGAGAGCCCAGGAAATGACAGTGTTGTAGTACCACGCGGTGTAGCTCGCAATTATGCAAATCCCATAGCCCAGACCTGTAAACGAAAGCAAATTTATGATAACACTTGCTCTCCCCTCCAACACATTAATTGTCTCCAAAACAAAGAAAATATACATTATTCTTAAATATACAGGGTTTTATTTGCGCAATGGGGCTTGGGTTTGCAAAAAATGCAAACCTATCTCTCCATCCTAAATTAGGCAGCTGAAACAGCAAAAAATCTCAACATCTAAAAGACATTATTGCTTGAACAAAGAAAGGTGTACAAAACGCGCCTTCTTGTAGGCTCACCAGTAAAGAAGGGACAGATTCGACTCCACACAGAAATGCATCCACTACGTTGGAATTGTCCAAGAGCCAGCTCCAAGTAGAACAGTGGCAGTCCGCCAAAGATATACATCAGCAAGTAAGGTATCAGAAATGCACCTATGGAAGATAATTGAAATAAGTTACACCGAGAAAGCATGGCATGACACATTTAACAACTATGCATACATATCCGGTGTTCTGTTTCGTTTTACTGACTGATTTGGGGTCTCGTATGTCCTGTTACTGTAGTCTTTGTTGCACAAAATATGCCCCATATAATTCATGGTTAAATGTCGTTTATGCCGATCCGTATAAAAACACCATACGCGGATCTAGGTACGACACGACTTATAAGCCGCGCTACCAAGAATGTAGTAATAAAGTGCCTTGTGTGAAATCGATCAAAGATTTAGGCTGTAACCCATACTATTCAATTACAATTCTGATTTTATTGTTTTTATTGCCGTTTACAAAATAAACTCTTCAAATTGAGGTTTTATAATACCCGCTTTCTGGAAATAATATTCTTGTACACACACATGGCCTTACTCAAAAATAACTGAGAGCACAAGATTGACAACTTTATTTGAAGAAATAAAAATGAATGTTTTTAGATCAAGGCAAAGTAACTGTTTTACGAAGTGATTTCACAAATACGAACAATATTTCAACAACTTTTTAATGTTCAGCACTTTGGAAGCCTATGACCATATTTTAAAGAACATTTTTTTAGGAAAAGCTTCATGGGTATTGGCTGATAAATTTCGCTAATCTGATTATTTACTTAGTATAGATCCTGAGATCTTATAAATTTCCTATTAAATAATTCAACTTTGGGTAAATCAATATCATAAGAAGTTAAAGGACGTTCTACTTTTGCGACCTTTCTGTCTATGATAAGTTAAACATAAAAGAGTCCTCTGTCAACGCACCTCCACCATTTTGATAACAAATATAGGGAAACCGCCATATATTCCCTAAATCCACGGCGAATCCAATCACAGAAAGGAGAAAGTCAACTTTTGTGTCCCATTTCTCTCGTTTTCGCTCGACTTTCGTAACACCTGCCTCTGCTGTCTCTACCACCACGGCTTCCACCAGCGATGGCGTCGGATCCTGCAGATTGCACGACTTTAAAGACTTGTCTTCCACAACCACATCTACAGCATTCCTGCCACTTTCCAAAACTTCACTTTTAATCTTGGCACCGTCGATGGTTATTTGTTGCATTTAGTACACACGGCTTGGCGTACTCAAAGTAGGAAAGTGAAGGGACCTACTGGAGCAACTTATAAATGAGGTCTAATGAGGCGTTAGGCGAGTGGTTGGCGATGGGATTAAGGGGGAGACGAGAATGTGACCCACGCACTAGTAGCGGGAGGAAGGGGGAGGGGTATGAAGGGACGGGAGTTTGATGGCCATCCATACATCTCCTTCCCTCGTCATACCCAAATATTCTTGCTGATGGTGTTACCAATGCATAGAAGAGCAGTAAAAGCTTAAAAATTTGCTTTTAAATCAAATAACGCACAAAATAGGCTACTTATAGAGGCGACGCATTGAAGCGCCATAACTAGAGGGTCCAATTAACTATCTGCTTTTTTCCTCCTTTTTGACAGTATAGAGGCTTGATATCACCAAATGGCGGCAAGATTAAAGCTTGCTTAGGAGGTTCACTTGTTGCGTCTTCTGCCCTCCCACTGGACCGTAAAATTCTGCGCCAGTGTGGACAAAAGTCCCCAAAGCGTTTTGGCAGTCTGGGGAGAACCTTCTTTTAAGCGTGTCTTTCCCCCTTACTTTGGATCACTCTTCTACTTTAGCCATGAGGAGTTCCCATGTAAACTGCAAACAATTAAGTCTGATTGTTAGTCTTTCTCTAGCTCCATCCCTCTCTCCTTCCTTCAACACTGCTTGCCTAGGACTCAAAAAACGTGTCGACTCGAGTTTTCCCTCTTGCATCCATCCGAAGCAAGGTTTTTAGCACCCAAATTCCAGAAAGGAAGCTGAACTGTTGGAAGGAAGCCTCATCAGTCCTGCAGAAGGGGATTTAACCTCAGCGTGAGCTACGCACCACGTCGACTTAGATGGGTCCAAAGTCGTGTCAACTCTGTGGACTGCTTCAGAATGGGTTATGATTTACTGACTCGGCGCTACTTAAGACTGCGTGAAACTCCACAATGAGTGCACTCACAAGCGGAGCTACCAATCAGCAGAAATTTCTTTTTACAGCTCTTCTTATACATCTAAGTGGACAACGTTTGATGGGTAGAAAAGTGGAGGCGGTCGTACTTGCTCCTGGCCCGCTTTTAAACGCTTTAGCGCAAAATATAAAATAGAGAATAATGGTGAGGTACGCTTATACTTGTGACGCTAAGCTCAAATGCACGAATCACGCTGACACTTATTTGTGATACTAATACATTAAGTTGGTATATTTTCACCAGGATTCTATATTGATGTGTGTGGGCTTTTAATCCGGATTTTAAGATCAACTCTTCCTCTTTGGGAGGTCAAACCGCTCCCCTCTACTCTACCCTGGCTACCTCCGTTTTTTTGCCTGACACCGCTCGCCCTAGGGTCTAGGGGGTATGCAGAGGATGCGGTGAGGCAGTACCTCTTCTCTCAAAGTATACGTTTTTGCAGAAGCAGATCTTGCGACGTATCCTCTAGAAAGTTGCATAAGATTATAAAATGATTTCCCATACCACCTCTCACCGACCGCCAAACCATCGACAATACCAACTCCGATTAGGAGTTATAACTCATAAGCATTTTTTTTAGAAATCACGTTATTTACTTGAGTACTGTAGAGGCGATTAGCACTTGGTGCTGAGAGGACTAACCACTGATCGTCTTATTTGTCCGAGTTGGAGGGAGGGTGCGGGAGGCTGGAGATGGAGGGATTAGAGGAGGGCTCTCCTCTACCTATTATCATGGCAAGAGGAAATCGGTTGAGGGATTTGCCCTCTAATTATGTGCTAATCTGTATCCTCTTTAACCACAGCCCTGCCTAAATCCATTAAATTGCAGTGACCTAAGAAGCAGAACAATGCTTCTGGTAATTATTTGATGCAATGGCAACAGTTTAGCAGTAGTTTAGTTAAAAGAGGCCAGTTTAGTAAAAAAGCATTATTTCTTTCAAAGACAACAAAAATTGTAGAAGTTTCAAACACTTATCTCATAATTTTGAGTGGCCGCGATACCCCAGCACTGCTACCATTTTTAGAGCTTGTGTCACACATACGTGACGCACCAACTTTTCTGCACGACCAAGAAAACTAATTAAAAAAGGGTAAAATGATTCAAAAGGGGGTAGTCTGATAAAGTGATGGAACAAAAAAGGTTCAGTGGTGGTTATTTTTTGTAATAGCCTCGTATCAAGTGCGCGATTGGCGCGAGGGTGCAGGATATCTGGTGCGGAAGACCGACTCTACGAAAATTGCCCACAGGGAAGATTAGGTAAAGGCTACTTTTGGTACTTATTTCCGGAGGAAGCCATTGACCAGATAAAGTTGCGTCCTATTTAGAGGAGTTGAAGTAGTCCATCTTACCATTAAGTCACATTGCAAACTAAATTGAGATAGTCGGAAGAAGACACTGAGGTGCAACCAAATTTCAAAGTAAGAGAGCAGATATGCAGTCTATCTAACCATGGGCTTAGTCAGTGGAGCTATTCAAACTCCACAGTTTAACTTCCTTTTTGTCTGCAGAACCGTCGAAACAGCCAGGTGTCACCAGAGAAGGCAACAAAGTTGAGAAAGGAGTAAATTACGAGGATATAAGATTATATAGTGTTCGTTATAATACGATAGCTGTTTGTATCTCGGTTTTAGATAAGAGCCACATTTAACTTAGCCATGGTACCACACACCGGGAGTTTAGGCCTTTGAGCCATGCCAGCAGTCCAAATACCTTCTGTATGTCAAATAATTTTATTCTGCTTAAGTATTATGTCGCCTTTCATCTTTGGGGGAGTCACGGGGTGTCACATTGATGGCAGCGGAAAGTGAACCCGGCCCTAAAAACATCTCTTCTGATTCCCACTGCTGGTTGATAAAGTTTTGTGAGGCGGAAGAAGTACATGTACTGCGGATGGGTGGATCGGTGATGACACCAAACAGAAGAGCTAAAATTGACGTCTATCCTAGGCAACTACGACAACCCCGTGTTCTGCAGGAAAGCTGTTAACAACTGAAGCAACACTGGCCATGAACCATCTGAAACAGATTCGTTGCCGAGGTTCCCTCCCATACTTGCATAAAGCTGTCAATAAAGTTAACTTGCAATATCTCTTCCACTTCTCGACTAGCTGGATAGAACTCGGGTAGATACGACTAGGCAGCTCCGAAGTGAAAACAACGTGGTAAGGAGGAACAGACGCGAAATCCTTCCCTCATAAACCTATATTGAATCCCGTCCTACCTTGCAAAAGTCTGATTTTAGGCCAGCATTTCTACGTCTATCTGTAGATACACATGATGGCCAACACAATCCTCTGTCCCTGAATCTAGTTCTCATACCGGCCGAAAATCCAGATGCAGCTGAGTTATCAAAAGAGATCGGTGGCGGTAAGGTCAAATATCTACTCAGTTACATGTAAATTTGTTGACTGTTACGGGCAGCTCGTAGGTATTTCTTTGGAGCAGTGACTACGTTTTGATGGCTGACGCGAAATGTTGACCAAGTTGAGCGACGGGGACGACGCTCAAAAGAGAAGAAGAGCTGTGTAATGCGATGACTGCCCCAGTATTACGTCTCCTTTTGTCTTCAGAGAAGTCCCAAGATGCAAAACTCGTACTCTGCTACTATTTTCCAATATCTTCTATTATTCAAAACAGACAAAAATACAGCGGAAAGACCTGACAATGTTCCATTGTAAAATTTGCGCATATAAGTAGTTGGTATCCTCACTACTTGCATCAGTTCAACTAGTAACATTAAAAAAGTTTCGGAAAATAACATTAATTTATGTGCAAATTTTGTCTAGGGGGAGAAAAGAGTGGAAACTGGTCAGTAACTGTAACGTTACCAACCTATGTCGCTAAAAACCTGCCATACTTGCAATTGTCATATCATTTCCTGCTTCTTTGTTAAGGTATATTATGCACTATAGGCTTAAACAAAATTTGTGTCTCAAAAGAATGGTAGACTTTCATTGAGCAACCCGCATATGGAATAAATAAATAATCAGACAGCGAATGAATAATGAGACTATACAGCCGCATTGAAAATTTTGCCTTTAGTGATAAAATGGCATATGCCTTAAAATATGCACCATAGAGAAAGGTTTTAAGCAATCATTTGCACGCATTTCTGTTTTATTTTTTAGGGGTTCCGCGCCGTTTCCAAGTATGCTCGTTTGGACGAGTTGTGGGTCGATTGGATTCTAACCCAGTTGTAAGTGTCAATAACAGTCCAACTGTTAGGCTTGTGCGATGGTTGCCACAGCTTTTCGTCTTCAAACAATTATTTATAGCCAATAAATGTTTGTGAACTGGCGTTTTAGACATTTTTTTCCGTATTATTTGTGAGATCCTACCTTAGGAATTTTTGGACAAACATATTCATTAAGGCGTTCTAATGGTTGGACTACTTAGTGTCTCGGCTTAAATATACTGTTAGCTGATTTGGCGCTGGAACAATCGACAAAAGTCCCCAATAATAACTATATCAGCGGTCCTCCTACCTTTAGATGTCACTCAGTAACAAACGTCCTCATGACACATATAGTCAATGCGGCGCGCCCTACATAAAGAGGGTTCGAAATGACGCAACTCAGTCCACGGGTAATTCCTTTTTTCATTTAAAAGCCTCCATCCTCCTAGTTAATGCCTTTTCACAACTGCTTGCCCCGGCGCGTCGCTTTTACGCCAGTCTCACTGGTCGCCCCGCCATTCCGGACACTCCAAAAGAAACATCACCAGAATGTTCACCACCTCCTTTAATACCTCCCATTACTGCCAGCCAGTCGACTCTGACTGATTTTGGTTTCCACAGGCACTACGACAATAGAATTAGGTCACCAGACTCTTACTAACCTTGTGATGCTCATTACTTGCGTTATCCAACTAAAATGTTTACTTTTTTGTGGGGCGTTTGAGCCAAATAGGGGCTTTTGATTTTACAGGCTTAGGAGTGGACACCATCGTGGCAGTGCTTCACGCAGTAGTAAATGTCAAGTGGGTCCTATTCCTACTCGCGACAGTCAGCGTACATGTCACGAGTCGTTCAAGGCACTACTGATCAACCTGGCAGCCAAATGTGATGATACTTGCATACAGCAGCGTGTGATGATGAAATTTCTTGTGAACGAAGGCATCAAACCCGCAGAAATCTACCGGCGACTTCAGGCACAGTTCAAAGATGAGGCGCTCAGTCGCAGTAAGACATTCGAATGGTGCAGACGTTTCAAAAACGGTCGTGTATCTATCCGAGACGATCCTGGTCGTGGTGGTTCCCGGCCCACAGCAATCATTCCTGAGAATATTCAGCTAGTGGAACGCCTAATTTTGGATAATCGACGCGTAACCTGTCGTGAAATTGCACGCAAGACAAAGCTGTCTGTAGGAACGGTGAATAAAATTATTTGCAAACATTTACAATTCCGGAAAAATGCTGCGGGGGATTATGTGGAGAAATAAACGCATTTTCCATTCGTCGGGACTGCTTTTTATTTGTGTAAATCGAAAATTCCAGTCCGTCCAGAATCATACAACGTACGTAGATGGGGGGGGGGGGTGGACCGTGGCTCTTTTCTAGCGCTATTTGGTGAATCATGGCAAATGCTCACGGAGGGGGGCCTCTGTCGTTGCCAATTAGGCTCTGTCTGTCCAAATTGACACTCCGAGCTGGATATGTCCGTGTCCTGAGGGCTTTAGTAGGAAACGTTAACCATTCCCATCTTCCTCTTAAATTTCCAAATAAAAGGAATGCTTGGTATAAATATGTTTTGTTCCGTTCGCAATTCATGTTCTTTTGATTTGGGAGGGAGGGGGATGGGGCATGGTTAGTAAGGGTTTACAGGACGCAGACGTCAATAGAAGTCTTCATTGGGGAAGGCAGATTGTTCACTACTTCTGGTAGCACGTCCATTTGGAGTATCCGTAGGAGTAACGTCTTTTCCATCACCGTCTCGTTCTATCCCCATGGAGGCATCAACCCCGGAGTCGGTTGCTTCAGTGGAGACCAAAGAAATTGCAGTTCCAGCGTCTCTTTCTCCTCCTCTACCACTTGCGCCAATGGGCACGAAGCCCCTTAATTCGTTGTTGATACGCTCCAATTCTTGAAGGTAATCCGTCTCGGTGGAAGTTTTACTTTGTCCACATGTACCACCACTGGCACCGCCTCCAAATAAAACGCTTTCCATATCTACGGAAAAGGATAAATTCTTGGCACTGAAATAAGTTTAAGTAGACGTTATTTTAAGCCATAAGTACATTGGAGATGCTGCTCTACAGTGCGCATATTTGAGAGGGAATCATTGAGCTCTTGGTGGAGAGAAGTGGAGGTTTTGAGACCACTTTTCCAGCTGCTTGGGGCGACAGGAGAGATGACATCCGAACTGGGAGCACTAGAAGGGGTAGCAGGAGGAAATTATAAATTTGCGCAACATCATGGAAAAGGAAGGAGGTATTCGAACGAACCCGATTCGCTGTGCGAGATTATCAGAACATCGACGAAGGCGATTAGAAAGACGCAGGATTGAGGCCGCAAGTAGGGATTCATAGGACTATGCGGAACAGAGAGTAGGAGAAAAGGCTTTCACACGCACAATAAGGCAGTGTCGTTAGAAGGGTCAACAGTGCATTTTTCAAAAAGTGGACATACATTTGTTACACATGAAAAAAAATAAGAAAGAAAAGCTGATTAAACAAGTCAGCATGCATCACAAGCCTACCATATCTGGTAAACTAGCAGTAATTGTGCTTTTACTGTGAAAGAAATAACAATCTGCCATCTGGCTTCCGTGGACAGATGGTGTGACAGAAAAAGATATTAAACCCCGTAGTATCAACATAATTCGTTTCCACAGATTAAACATTGAGTGTTCCATCTTCCCTGCACGCTGTACAAGGTTAAGTCATTGGCTAAATGTTTAATCGGTATTTCATGGGCATTCAACACCAACGTCAAGCAAGCAAGCACACCGCTGTTCACCTTCAAACGATCAAGTATTCTACACCACAATGATCAATCTTCACCCATTCTGTTCAAAAGGCAGGAACTTGGCAGAATTAGTCAGAACAATCTGATCGAGAACAAGTGCAGTGCATAGTAGACGAAGAAATCAGATAGAAAACAGGACAAATTGCCAGACCCAGCATCGCATAAAAGTGGTGCTAACGGTACACATGTCAAAAATCTACAAGCATAAATGTCAATTCCTCATTTTACTTAAATAAATCCCCCAAAAGTGCATTGCAGTAGCAAAAACATATATGTTTTTTGCGACTTAATGTTGACAATAAGGGATAAAAGCCAATTCTATCAAAACAAAGGAACAACTAATTAGGGTTGGGGAAAAAAATTCTGGCATCCTGATTTTTAAACACTCAAGAAAAGGCTATGTCCATAGCCTCTCAACTGCCCCTCTAATAAGTTGATAATACACCCCTCCCCCTTCTCTACCCTGTCCCGAGTTTAGGTGTGACTAAAGGCACAGTAGCCTAATTAATGAGGAGGCAAGGAGAGAAGCAAAACATGAAGCGGGTCGGGCTACTCACAGAGCATGTTCGACGCTGTCAAACACCACGGTTAATAAGGCCTTCACTGCTCCAAATCAGACTATAGGTGACTGCGAATTCGCCCAAACTGTATGCACGCACTTTGCTGGGCAGGCTTTAACATCCGTAAAGAGGTTAATTCAGCCCATAAAAGTAGGCAATGAGTAAAAGACTAACAGCAGCCTTCAAAGGGACTTGTTAAAGCAAAAAAACGCATTGAAACTATGAATAATTTCATGACAAAAAAGAGGAGGCAAAAAAAGAGGAATTAGAATCACCCCAATGATGAATTTGCTGTCAACGTAAGGTCGAATTGACAGTACACTAAAACAAACGCAAATTATTTACCAAATTTAATAGTCCTATGTTAAAGCAGAGCAAAGAGCAAAATTGCAGAATGCCAGGTGATTTTCCGATGGGAAAAATTAGTGAAACTTCTAATTACTCTCACGCAACGTTGCGCCTATCTGAGGCTCGTACCTTAACACCCTCTAGCACAGCCAGACGAGGTCAAAGTGATAAAGTGAATGCAGGGTGGTACTCACAGTTCCTGCGCATTGTGTGGGTGTGACTCAACTCGTAGGTACGCGAAGAAACCTACATACACCCCCTCAGAAACGTCCATTAGCAATGAACCAGTCAGTGCAGAAAAGTCCCCCTTTTTCTCAACTAAATAGAAAACGGTTAGGTTGCTGGACGGCTACATAGCAAAGAAAGGCCCTCAAAAGAAGTATGGAGAAATGCAAGGTAGATAAGTGGTGCCTCAGTCTTGGCAAAACCTCCTAGGAGAAGTGCAAGGCAATGTGAGCTACCCTCGTTGTAGGATAGCATCCAAAAGAAGGAATGGAGCAAATTCTTCTCTTTACTCGCCTCCTAACCACACATTACATTCGCCCTGAATAGGACGAAACTCCATAATAACAATGCAATCTCACCACCGTAATCCTAATTCACGGGGGGCTTTTAAAACACCACCGACGTGATAGGCGACACACAAAGGAAGGCCCAAAATGGGAAGGAGGAAAATAAAAGACCAGCTAGCTCTGTACCCACACTTGGAGGCCACCGAGGGCCATAGGGCACTCCTAGTAGCCAAAGCAAAGTGGCAGGCAAGGGCGTCAAATTAAAATAAACGACTTTTTCGTTCACTTCCTTTTCCACATCTCACAAAAAAATTTACGCTCATTTACTTGTTCAGTAGAATTACTGCGTTCATTAGCCACAAGGTGGGGGAGAGGGGAGAGAGGGATCAGGACCACATAAACGTAATAATCAACTACATAAGTACCCATCGTTAGCCCGTTCGCCAGTTGACGTGAGTGTCTGTAGTCCTTTTTAAAAAAACGTCTGCAGGTTTATCATCTTCGGTGACGTGATTTCAGTGAAATCGCGGAATTCGTCAGTCATATGCCACTTTCAGAACAAGCTAAACATTGTCACCTCATAAAACCGTAGACAATTTCCAACCAGGCTAATGATTTGACATCAATACGGACTTAATGAGACATAGCGCACCAAAAGTCATAGCGGAGGTGGGCACAACGGTAGACATTTGATTGTCCTTCTTAAAAAGTGGTACCCTTAGCACCAAAACTGCCGGTGTAAATGGACACGATCCGCCTTTATCCTCTCAAGGGGGGAAATTGCAGGGTCGACAATTCGACGATACGATTATAACTGCTGCAGCGCTGTCATAGCTACTGCAGCCAATTTAAGCAAATGAGTTGCCAAAAGGTAGGGATGATGGACATTATCGCTCATAAAAAGGCGATCAAATAAACAAAAGCACAATTATTTGTGATGAGTCAAGTTCATCACGGGGGAAAAAGGTTTATACTTTTTCTGGTCTATTTAATAAAGCCTAATTAGTCCACTTTAACGCTTATAAGTCACATATCCTTATCCCCTTCTACCCTCATGTTTTTTTATAGGTTAAGTAGAAAAGAGAGGGAAAGGGAAATAAATTAAGCCGCTTTTTGGCTGATCACTTAATCAACGTCAGTTAATGTCGCTTAGGCGAGAGGGGGGACAGTCCGTTGGTTCGCTAGAAGTTTTGGCACAAAAAGTATGTAAGCATAGTGGTCTGAGGTCCTTAAAAGATGCGGCCATTTATTTCACTAAAAATGGGAATAAGGAATGATTTGCGAACTGGCCCAATTGCTGTCGTGCCGTTTATGCCTAACCGCCTGCGATCTTCCTTCCCTCCCAGCATATATACACCTTCTCTTGGTAGATACAATGCATGCCACTCATAATTTTTTTTTTACTAGAAGCTCGGTTGCTTCAGTGCGACATTTACCATTAATAGGCGAAGCAGATAGTAGGCAAAATACGCATGGAAAATGAAATCATCATCGTATCTACAGTCGTCGCGTATGTGTGACGCGTCTAGCATCACATGCCCTACGGATCGCACCAAAAAGTGCCACGACTAACCAAAGTGATTGAGTGGAGGGAAATAAAGCAGCTGGGTGGTGTCGTTTCCACTCCGAGGTTGAACCCTACTTTCATGTACTTTGTGAGCCACGTTTTGATTGGTCAATTCAGTGGTGTAAATATTTAAACAATAAACCATTTGGAATGTAAAGGTTGATTTCTCCCTCAAGGCCCTGACATCAAACACGGCCAAATAGATATTCTTTGTAGAACTTGTATAAGCAGACTAAATTTTATCAATTGTTTAAGCAAGCAACGGAGAGGTGGAAAAAAAATAAACGTCCAAAAAATGTGCATGGTAAAAAAGTACTATCTCAACCGACACATCGTCCCAGCTTTTACCTTTTCTTTTCATTCGAAAAGAGCACCAAAATGGCGTAAATAAATTGCTGAACGACATTTACCTTGTCAGTGGGATCAGGAGGTGGTTGAATTTCATTCTCATTTCCACCGACCTCGTCACCAGCACCGACTGGACCGAGGGAAAGCGAGCGACGGCACCGCTCTGCAACATCGGTGGAGCGGAGCTCTGCGGGACGAAGAGCGACACGGGTGGCAGCGACAGATGAGAAAGCGGAGCCTCGTAGCACCTCATCTGCGTCAAATCGACGGGCCACGGGTTTTGCGATGCCTCCGACAGAACCGCTTGATGATTCCTCTGTTGACGAGACTTTTATAGAGGACGAATTTCCTGTCATCTAGAGATGGACAGAAGGTGGTAGATGCTCTCATCATGTGTAAAAAGTCTGGCGGAGACTTGTGGAGTAAAAGAGCCGTGGTTGTTTGATTTGTAAATTAAACTACGTAGCTTTTAAACTTTCGTAATTTGAACACTTGTCCTCCAGGCCACCTAAGCGCGATTAATAAATCTCCTTATTCAACAAAACCATGGCTTTTACGACTTCAGAGAAGGCCCTCTTCACAGTCCGTCTTGCACTTTTCTTTCAGCACCTTCACCACCAAAGCCATTTGTGTATGACGCGTGAATTTTATTACCGCCATTCAGCGTCACATATATGTGACAAGAATGCACTAGCGACCAATAGAGTTGTCAACACATTGGTCGAGTTCAAACAAAGGAAAAGAAAACTAATTGAACGGTTTCCCTATGGTGAGAGTAAACATGACGTTTAGTCTTATTCCCCATCATCGGCGGCCCCTTCCTGTCATGCTAAACAAAGAATGGTCATTTTCTCCCAGAAAGCTAACTTAATCAAGACCAAAGGTTCCTTGAGCAATGTCTCAGCAAATATCCCATTTTTGGCGTATAAATATAGCGCCTATTAATCCGCCCTCACTGTGCACTCCTTCCAGTTACGAGGCTAGGAAATTCCTCCCCTTGCCTGGGAGTCATCTGGCTAAATAAAATGTGGGCGCGTATGTGCAGACGCTGAAGGATGAAACGAGGGAGGAGGGGGAGAAGAAGAGGGGAAAGGGGAGGAGGAAAGACTCTTGAATTATTGAGCATCGAGGAGGAACTAAGCGGAGGGAAAAAGGTATGTTCCTTCGCCAACACTCCCCCTCCCTCCCCTCTCTACTTCTCCTTCTCCAATTCACGCATTACACGAGAAAATTTGCAATTCGTCATGCCTGAACTCCCATCGCCCAATCATTCACTTGCTCAGTGCTTTAAAGCAAAACCCTCAAATGAAAAATCCGTGTTTGGATAGCTAAAACATATTCCGGTGAAGAAGTACAGAACAAGAAATATTTATAATGTGGAACGGTAACCCAATCACCCTTTCAATTTGTACGTGAGCTAGTAAATTGATTTTAAAGATAGGCGAAAGAAGCGGTAGTGAAATATGCCTTTCCTTTGCGATAAAGAAAACGGAAATTTATTCTTAATACAAGGCTTTTTAAGCTAACTTTGCTTACTAACTGAATTACTAACTGAATTACTTCAAATTACTTCAAAAACACATTTCAATATGAAAAAAATAACTTCAATAAGAATTTCGGGGATAAATGGATGATTAATTAAGAAGCTCCTTGTCAATATCTTGCAGTAAAATAAAGCGGTGTTTTAGTTAACAGTGGGAAGCAAGGCGAACTTTAAATTGGGATGAGATTGTTGCAACACTAGAACTACCGCCGAAATAGAGCAACAAGTATCTTTGCTGAGATGGCAAAAGAGAAATATGCAAAACGATTTCAACGGCTAAGGGTTTGAGAAACAGAACCAGCCTTTATTGGTGCTTTTATCGCCTGGGAAAGGTGCTTCGAGAAAAAGTCCTCGAGGCGGCTTTGATTGCCCAAATGCGTTTGCTAATTTACCTACTGCATTCTAATTCTTGAGATGCAACTTTTACCAGGAAAATTAGGCAAATTAAAGCATGACAAAACGAGGTGTGGAGTGGGAATGCGAAAATGAGGTGAAGGCGTGATGTTTTTCATTTCGCAAATCGCAACTTACCGTGGCATCGCCAGGGGTCCCTGAAGGTCGGTTTCCACGCAAAATGGGCGTTATAGCGACCACGGAGCCTTAATAATGATAAAACTTTTATATAGGACTGAAAAATAATTGCAAAGATTCAATTTTTGAATTTCAGGTTCGTAAGGAAGAAACAAAACGAAAGGGGGGGGGGGGGGAACACACTTGGCACGGATTTTGATGCGACACTCGGCAAGTTACTTGTTGGAGCTGATAGGAAGAGCACAAGTTGTTTAAATGCACCTCGCCAATCCCCAACACCGGAAGTGAATCCCGATCCTTCCGACCCCTCGTCCCCCTTGCCCACCAATCATATGTTAGGATACTCAAATGTGCTCCCCCACTTCACCTCCGCGATCGAAGGCGGAGGCTAGAATGAAGAAATACCGAATCCCCTACACAGAGGTTTATGGGATATTAAAGGTTGTTTCTGCCTAGGGAATCGGTGAGGTCCACTCGGATAAGAGGTTGGTGCAATCTGTCCGCTTGTCACAGAACAGGTCTGCATGTGCCATCTCCCACCTCATTCTTGCCATCCGTTCTTGTTCTTCCTTCACGAATCTCATTTAAGTCAGTTTCAAACGTTCACCTACGATTTGCTATGTGAGGGAAAGGGAGAACGTGGTAACAGAAGACAGTTTGTTGAAATGGTTCAATAAGTCGGGTTAGAGGAGAGAGAGAGAGCGAAAAGCAAAACAGTTCGTGGCGCCATTGCCAGGCTAATGTGGAAGTAACGCGTGAAGAGTAGCAGTCGTCAGTAGTTGTTTAAGGGCGTGGGTGCTCTTAATCACCCGAACGACATCCTAGTGACAAGGAAAGTGGTTCTAGGGCTAAAATGTGAGGCGGGAGAGGGGGGAGGAGTATTCGGGGTGCCGTAGATGCCTGTTGAAAGTGGAGATATGTCTCCCCCTCCCTCTGAAACGACTAAGACACAACTTGAAGGTGAGCAAAAAAACCGAATAATCTTACACAGCAAGAAGTGAATTATGAGAAGATGGACAGCCTGAGAAGAGAGCTAGATAACAATAGGAGTTTCCCTCCTCCCTTCCATCTTTCTTTAAAAAGAACACAAAAGGGGGATTTAAAAAAGGTATTTTGTCTTCTTTTCTACTTCCTCCTTAGCCAATTAGCTAATGAAGGAGCACAGAAAAGATCTTTTTTGAAGTGACGTTTGTCAACAAAAAAGAGAGGCGGAGGGGGAAAGCCTGCTGCATTGACCCTTACCTCTAATGTAGAGTAATGAGGTAACTCTATCTACCAAAAGCCGTTTATTTCCCTCCTATGTAGGGAAAAATGGGATGTGTTAGGTTTTGCGACGGCAAAAAGCACCCATCCTTTTGCCTCCCCCTTCCACTAAATCGTTTTAAGGGAAAAATCAAGAAAAGGTAGGGGAGGGGAAGGGAAAAAGGTGAGATACGAACCAACAGGAGGTGTGCTCTAGTCTTAAAAGGTCCTATCTTCCCAGGAAAGCAGGTCCGTGAAATGCATCAGGGGCGGTACTTTAGCAGTCAATAAGAAAGACAACTTTTCGGCCTGGTGAAAGTGACTCCACTATGCCTGCCTACAAGCAGAAGGGTAACGCAAAATGTGAAGGCAGAGGGTGGTGGAGACTGCGGAGGAGAAAGTGGATCAAAACTACGGATTGAATTCACGTTTTCGGGACAGGAAAAAAAGGCGGGGATAGAGAGGGGAGGAGAACAGAAACAGAAGGAGGATTAAGTCACGCACAGAGCTCGAAAGAGTAGTTGAATAGTAACACAGGGCTTTGAAAATTTGGTTACATCGGCGCGCAATTCTACCCACCAGTGAATGTTTCTTGGGGGAAGGAGTTTTGGTCTTTGGATATGAAGCTCACGGAGAGTTAATTCGGACCCTAGTCTCTTGCCAGAAAACTTAACAAATCTTTTAACCCCGAAATATCTACAGTACGGTCGAATCCTCCTCGGATAGGCCGCTGTCGGTGGCGAATTTACCACTAAAGATAGCTGCAATCAAAAGAAACACACGTCGGGATCTAGATCGAGGTCTTCAACCACCAGGGGAGAGGTCGTTCCTGGAGTTAAGAAGTACTTCTAGCCATACTGTTGAATAACCAAACAACCAAGTACTCGAAGTGTTCTTCAGATGCATTTATTTAAAGATGTAACAGCATCATTTTCCAGGGCTTTCAAGAGGTAGACGAAAGTTGGAAGAGAGGAACAGGAAGATTCAAAGTCCTGTTTCTCCCCTCAAATCCTCCCCTCACCACTACCTCGCCTTTCAAGCAAATGGAGCCATGAGAGGCAAGTGGAGTGCCTGTTCCCCGTTCGGATGGCTGGATATTTGAGAGCCCCAGCTGGACCTACAGCATGAACTACGGGGTGTAGAAATAATCACTTCGTCTTCGATCCCGTCTCATGGTTCACCACAATCAACTGGAGGACCTGTCGCGGTGGAAACAGGAGGATGATCACTCGACGCATCACGAAGGACATTCAAAAGGAGGCTAAGCAGTGAACGCCTCTGTAGGGTAATAATAATCCCTCCTCCGTGTTGGGAACTTCAGAAAAGACGAAGGAAAGGGGTTGGAGTAGGGGCAAGCGCCATGCAATCTAGCGATACAAAACGGGAGAGAGAATTCTTCCAAAAAAATGTAGCCGTCGGAATTATACATCTGTGAAAAGGATTTTCTTAAATTAATATCATCGAGACAAACCGGAAAAGGTATAGCTTCACCCTAACTCCCCACGCGGCATCAACTACTTCAGGTGGTCACGAATTCAGCTATTCTTCATCCTTACCTCCCCCCCCCCTTCTTCCTATGCATCCAGAGGTTAAATACTAAGAGCATCTTCTCAATAAAAACAAGTATTTTACCTCTTAGAAAAGAAGAAAAATAAAACCAAAGAGACCTACAATGCTTCGACTCGGCTTCGGGTCGTCGTTGAAGCACCATAGGTGGCACAGTGGAGGTAACACTTATCCCCGTTGGTCGAGATGACATGACCTTGACCTCGGTTACAACCTTGGTGGCGAGATGACTAGGTGGTGCGCGAGTGAGGGTGTTGTTTGAATGCTCAGTAGGGAAGAGATCATTAGGAGTGGGACTGTCAACACGTTGATGATTTGCGTTTCGTAGGGAATGCCGACGAACTGTGTAACGACTGCGGATAAAGGAGGAAGTCAAACAATGATGGCATTTGTTTCAGAGGTTCACATCACTTTATCCACCCACCATCCAAGTTACCTCCTCATCCAGTTTAGAATCATATTTCCCTATGTACTGATCAGTATATTTTCCTTACAGGTAAAAAAAAGAAAGGAAGACAGAGAGAGAGACTGGACAAGGGCAAGAGATTCTAGAAGGAATTGTCTGGAACTCAAAACACTCCACCTAAATGTCAACCTACCCTGAGCTGCTTTAATCTCTCAGACCAATTCTGCTAAAATAAAGTTCGTCCTAAAGAATGAACGCAATTTGGGAATCTCTCGACAACGCCTACATCAGATGTTACCATCAACTGCCATGCGGGTGGCAGAGATTAAAAGAAGGACTCGTAGATACAGCCGAAGCAAGGAAGGTGCGACGGATAGCGCAGGGGATGACGCCCAGAAGCCATGATTGGCGACGAGGACAACACTCATGAATACTTAATTTCTCTCCTTTCCTAATAACAAAGACATGCAAGTGAGGAGCGGGTGAAATCAGAGGGAGTTCAGCCGAAAGGTTCCAAGCACTGACTAAATGCATAAGGCTATACTGACTCCTTAAAGTCCATTTCATAAACTCCAAGGGGGCTTTTGCCTTCCCTTAAAACCTGTCGCGACATGAAATACTTAACTACAGCAAGTTTTAAACCCACCTAATTCTTGACCAATAGAAATAAAAGAAATTCATCTCCGGCTCATTTGATTGGCCAGGAAGGCAACTCACTTTGAATTGGTAGGTCTTCGGCCACCACGAAACGGATGGCCCGGTTCCGTAGCTGAAGCAATCGATACAGGGGATATTGGTGGTGCTGAAATTGGAGGCGAATAAGGAGCAGTGGAAATTGATTGTCGAGTCTCACTCGGGCCTTGATTCTGATTAGATGCGAAGAAATAGCGTGTGGGGTGAATCACTTCATAGCGGTTGGCTGATTTGCCTGGCATCGATGAGCGGTCCATTGATTGGCTGTAGAGGTCACTAATTGTGGGCTGGAAATTTTTATTTTAGAAAAATATTTCGTATCCATATTTTTAAAAAATCCTCGAAAATACAAACAAAAACTCATCGGCAAAATAATTTGCGGTCATAAACTAGGAAACTTTGGCGGTGATTTTCTCATTTTTTTAGAAAGTAGTATATGATAATTTAAATATTTCACTGCAGAAAAAAGCGTCAGAAGAATTTGAATTTTAGGTTAGCAAATTTAAGTAGTTAGTTTACGAGGACAGACAAAAAAAGAAGACTTCTTTTCCAACAGGGACACTGAAAGTAATAAAACGCAATCTTGCAATGTTATCTCAAGTGTCAACGGTGTCAATGTCATAATCGGCCGAGGCGTGACAACTGCTACATCGCGTTTTGACATGAATTAAAAGCGCCGACGAGGACGCAGATGTCGTAAATGTGGGGGGAGTAGTTGCTCGGGGTGGCAATAAAATGCGGTTGTCGTGAGTAAAGAGGAAACAAGGGAGGATTATTCCTTCGCGCTTTTCACTAGAAATTTTTAGTTTATTTTTCAAAACTGCTAAGTGAGAATCTACCACAAACAAGTGTTCAACTGACGGAGAGAAAAATGACGAAATTTCGGCGCAGCTGTCGATTTAGGTGAGGAAAAGGATGAAAAAAGGACCTAAATTTTTTTTTAAATTTGCAACGCGATAACGACCCCGTTGGAGAGGAATTTCGGCATAATCAACTACCAAACAAGGACAATGACGTGGGGTCGATGGCGTTGAAGCAATAGAAATTTCCGACTTGGTGAGGTAACACCAGCATCCCTGCCCTGCGGTCCGCTGCCCACTTCAACATGTGTACAAATAAATGGTTTGCCCCAAGTTGACACAGTCTCCTCCTCATTCTGTTCAACAACGCGACAGAGGTGACAACGACTAGGGGTTTTAACAAGCAATCATCGCATTCCCCTCAGTGGCTGTATTTCCATTACGACCTACTTCCACACTCCAACACCGGGGTCCCAACTCACCCAAAACTCACCTGAGTGGGTGGTGGTGGTGGAGGAGGAGGGGACGGAGAGCAAAATTTCTCATTCACTGGGCTTCTTTTCACACTTGTCTCACCATACCGATGGGTTAGGTAGGTAGATAGACTTTGCAATTGTGGCAGTTGAATCGGTGTTGCTGGCACTGTTGGGTGAGTAGGCTGTCTGTAGATACGTCGGGCTATTTCGTTCAGTGCTTCTTGTGAATCCTACAGTGCAGAAAGAGACATATCACGACCCCATCAACTCAAACCAACCCACCTCAACTCACAAGAAGAAAGGTGTGAGGAGGATGGCGTTTCCTTAAGAGGTAATACGTAGCATGTCCGCGTGTCACGAGGAAATCCGACGTCGCAAATATATGGCTCATGTTCTCTACCACTTTATGCTAGCTGACTGCATTTTCACTAGTGGGTAAATCGGTCAACAAAATAGGCGTGCGCCCATTGATGCTGAGTCTCATACACTGAGCGAATAAGCAAACACAGATTGTGGCAACCGACTTGTCTCTGCAATTCTAGCAACAGGCTGGGAAATATCTAGGTGACCCTGAGTAGGAAAAAAAACTTCACAAGCCCCAGCATTGTATGCTAACCATTGCGCAGTTTTTTGCTAGACTACAAAGTCGCAAACTTTTGGTTGGAAAAATGGCAATAAAATAATTTTTTCCTCCTTTTTGAAGTTGAATAAAACAGGAGGGAGGTGGATGAAAACCTTGTTTGACTGAATTCCGCACCTATTTGAGCATTTTTTGGTGTGTGGATGTGAGAGAGGAGGCAGGGAGGGGGAGAGTGATTTAAATGGTGTTGACACCAGGCGGCAGATTGGGTCGCTACGATGCTAGACACTGGGTCGTGATATTTGCTAACTTACAACTCACCCTCAACAATAACGCAGTGTCCAGACTGGCAGTGCTACGCGTTGATCGAATAATGGGCACCTGTTGTCCCGCAAAAGGGTAGACTGCGTCTGAGGTGCGTTTTTTTTCTCGTATGGAGTACTGAACCGAAGGATAACGATGACGACGATGATATCCGGAACCCTGTGCTCTTCCATTCTCTCCATACTCCGATTGGATGGAGCATCGACTAGCATGCCGCCGTAACTGACTCCACGTCACTTCTAGTAGATTGTTCTCCGGATTCCAGGAGCGACGAGTTGTAGTAGACTGGGCTTGCTGACTACTTGTCGGACCTCGCATTTCCAGACCAGCTGACGGTTGAATTGGAGCACGGATAAGATTGGGTTTCGGGACGATCTCGGGTTGAAGAAACTCCTCTTTCAAGTGATCAATGAGGGGAGAGGAGGAAGAAGAGGATGATGAAGAGGTGGAAGGGGAGGCAGATGCATTCAAAAAGCCACAGGAATCTTCGACAGGGAAAATTCGACCTTGAAGGTTGGGAGGATTGGAGGGTAATACCTTGAAGGTGGCGACAGGGGTGGCGGCGGCGCTGTTGGTGGTGGTGGAAGCGGTGTTGGTCAAAGGAAAGACAGCCGAATGCGGTTCGGCATCAACTACACCAGAATCGATGGATTGGTAGGGCCGAACGCCTGTCGGTGAAATTTGGTTTTGAGTGATGACTTGGCCTCCAGCTAAAGCAGAAGAAGAAATTTAACAAATGATTGACGTTAATTAAACACCTTTGGCAATAAAAAAAATACTTTTTAAAAAACGAGCTAGCTTCTTCGGATCGCTTTACTGTCCTTACCAAATTATGGTTGGACTTGAAGAATGTGCTTCAAGCCAACCGGATTCATGAAAAATCTTTAACTGGAAAATTAGTGGAAGCTAGTGGAAATGAATGTCACATATCACTATCCATAATACTTCTAGGCCGTGCATCACTTCGCCCACACTGAATTACGCCTGCTTTGTGCAGAGTGAACTGTAGAGACCAATGGTCACCTCCTGAGAGCCAATTGGGAATCAGGGCTGAAAACGACGTCTTCGGCACAAACGGCTAGTATTAGTAATCCGGCCAATTAAAAGACAAGGCAACGTAGCACCTCATGCCTCGTACCGCCTCAAAACCTTGTTGTGAGAAGATTTCCTTTTCCGGTTGGGACGAGGGGGGAGGGAAGAGGTACAGTCTCACCTCATCACCTCCGTATTACACTCACATTTCTCCTTGCTCCAGGTGATCATAGCCTTTTCTGGGCAGTAGATAATCACGTACAACGACAGTTTGGAGAGTAGAATGGGGTTCAAACAATAGCAGCTAGGAGAGATTTTTTGCCCCAAATTCTACAGACGAGTGGGATTTGCAAAAAATCAGCTACCGCGTTAGGAAAGGATTATCAAATGTGATGATGATTATTTTGACCGATAAAATCTACTGTGTTGTTCATTTCTTAGCAGAAAAAGGAGAAAACACACAGAATTCCTTTTTATAATGCATAATAGGCGTAAACTGTCTTTTTTTTCAAACCACCCAAATTCTTACCATGGTATGGTATGTTTTCAAATAAAAATAATATAAAATTAAAACCAAATAAGTTCGAATAAGACTTGATATTTACTCACATCACCGAAAAACCGACTCACACTTTAAAACCACTACTTACCAGTTACATTACTTGACCCGCACGAAATGAATGCCAAGTCTGTGCAACTTTTGAGTAAGCTAATAAAATTTTTCAAGCTTCACCATGCATAAAATTAAGTCAAACTTGTGGCTCTTCAGTGCAAAATTACAAACGAAATTCGTAAAGGCAACTATAAATCATGAAAAAGAACGTGGTTTTCACAAACCAAAAAAAATTCGTAATGGGAGCAAAAGGTGGAACCTCACTCGGAATAAATCGACAGTTAATAGTAGGTAATTATGAACATTTTAGGCCTTCTCAAAGACTGCATTTTTGATTCCAACGAGCAATTTTATGGGTAAACTAATCTTTCTACACTATTGTTGGGAAAATAGCCGAATTCCGGAAAAGCCTGAGGTCTGCCACCTACGCAATCCTATCGCAGGCTTGGCCAGCAGTCTTAGCACAAACATAATTGAAGCTAAATTTCGACACTGAGATAAAGCCGGAGCCAGCATCTGTGTTTGGCTTTTGGACATTATTTGATTCCGCCTTTCTCTTTCCACTTCAAGGTCGTAACTCCATCTGGTCGGACTTCCGGAGAACTCCACATACGTCAGAGCAGTTCGGGCCACTCATAGAGAGGAAGGCCTGTATGCTGCACTTAAATGTACATTACCAATTCAGATGAATTAATGCTTCCGGCAAACCCATTCAGTCCTACAAAAATAGCCCATTACAACTCCCTAGTGGAGCGATTTATGAAGTTTGACAGTCGGCTTGACAAGTTGGACTAGTTATATGGCTGGTTCAAATACAGTCATTTACTAATAATTTGTAAAAATTAAATAAGAACCAGCGGTCTGAAAACAATCTAATGCTCTTCAAGAAATAATAAATGGAACATATTTTACTCAGAGTTCAAAAAATTACTTTTAGCAATTTATTTTTCCACAAATAATCTGACCAAGTTACTTGAATCTTGTAAAGGAGATTCCATACCGACTATTCTACCAATTCAATGCAAATCAACCTTAAGGCTGCAGAATTCTCCCGTCAGGATAGGAGATGAGATGGGTGAAGGTTCTCCTCATAACAAAAGTATGATCTAAGAGGACCCGGAAGTCTTTAAAAAGGATTGTCTTCGTCTGCACCAAGAGAGGTCAACCTGCGCCGATTGAGAGAAAGGTATTTGCTCACCTTTCCATTTGGCCAATTTTGTATTTCAAAGTTTGATAAAGGAATAAACATGCCTTCCACTATTCCCAACCGGACCACTCGTCGCCTATTCCACTCCACACTCTAAAGGAGACACTACTTCGGTTCCTGTTTCGTGGGTGCATATAAGTGAGTTTGGTGCAATGCCAACACACTGCAGAGGTGATTCATTCACTTCCCAGTAGTCAAGCAATAAATATGGCTGAGGTTTACCCACTAAGAGAGGAAAACTAGGTGTACAGCTCGAAGGTGTGAGTAAACCTCGTCTCATTCATTCGGAACACACAAGCCCACGAATAAAGCCATACATACAAAAGACCCGCTCTTATCCTTCCTCCTCCCCGCATGACATTTCTCCACGTGATGAGCTTCCGTAAGATTTGACAATCGCACGCAAGAAAGAACAGACGGTTGGAAAATGAAAGGGATGAGAGAAAGGGTGGCGGCTAGATTTTGACTGCTTTTTGTCTCCTAGGAGAGCATAATATCGAGAGTTATTGCGAAACAGATAGGAGAATGACATATTAAGAGGCATCGCCGCCAACAAATTCGCCTCTGCCAATCAGCCTAAAAAGGTGGAGCTATTGTTAGATGGGTGAGCCCAAGATAGTTCTTGCCCTTCATTTATAAAAATGATGAACAAGCCTTGAAACAAGTAGCCTTACTCATGTACACCCCGAAAATCTCGAAAAGTAGGCTATCCTACTCATGAATTCGTCGCATTGGTAGTTAGTGATTCATATCGACTGACCATAATTGAAACACAGAGGATGGAAAGAAAGGTCAAAATTCGGTGTGATGGAACGTCCTAACGTTAGATTTTTATCTATCGTTTTTGCTTAATGCATAAAAATTAAATAATTTTAAATATTTTAAAAAACTACTGTGTTTACCCCAGATGCAGTGTCTATTAAGACATTAATCGGTTGCGCGACCTTGAAAGTCGACCAATGAAAACGCCGAGGAGTCAACCATTTTTCTACTGGAGCAGTGAACAAATCAAAAAGGTTTTCTAAGAAAATTTTCATAAACATGTCATAAAACTGGATTTAAAACTGCAAAAAAAACATCTATTTGACTGCAATTTTAATGTACACTAATACTTAACCTGCCTTTCTTGGCACCATCCGATTTATGAGGAAAAGCCCAAGACTTTTCAACACGCAGTTGATCTAAGATTCCCTTTGATCCTTCTCGCTTCTCCAACCAACAGGGTGTTTTTGCCAGGTACTCCGGTATCGCGGGAGGCCCCTGACGCCTCGATCCACCCAGTGGAGTTCTACCACCACTGCTGTTGGATTTTGCCTCTAGATCCTGCAAGTGGCGAAAAGTACAAGTGAAAAATTGACCATTCCCCGTACGGATTTCACATCCAAATTTGGCACTCAAACAGCACATAAGTTGAAACAACTGTTAGGAATTGACAATTGACTTGCTTCCGTGATGGCGCTAAGGAAATTGCACAATTACTTGCACACAAAGAACGCGCAATTGGAATGTCAGGAGGATGTAAAACAAAACATAAGTCCCTCCTTTTTGATTTGGTAGCGGAAACTATGCATGGAATTGTAAACTTGAATGCCTCTGCTCCTTGGGTAATCAATTTATTTTCTCCCCTTTCGGAGGGTAATAGAGCGAAGGGCAAAACACTTCGTGGACTCGTCTTTTCATAGGCATGTAAGTAGGCGGACGAGCTGTCCAAATGTTCGCGAATTCGCATACCCAAACACGGTTAGGAAGGCCGACCAGAAAGTGGGAGCGCAGCTGAGTGGAGTCAGGAAAAAAAAACTGCAGTTTGGGGTAGTCTGAGGTGGTGAAAAAGACTGAGCAACCTCTGCCTTGACTGAGGCAATCGACTCATCCAAAGGCCAACTAACTCACACTAATCGCATGAATTATTCATCAAAATTGGACCGATTTCATTGGAGCTTTTTTCATCCCGAAGCAACGCCATATCCCCCCTAACCTCCACCCTGACTACGTCTTAAAAATGCTACGGCGAATGAACAGACTTGTTGCCTTCTTAAGGCGATGGAAAATCACTTTGTCTAGCACTTTGATGCGCCCAAAAAAGTTTTCAGGCGAATTTTGAGGACGTTGAGTCGTAAAACCAACCTGTTTACTACCCACCTGTTTCTCTCCACAAATCTTTTGTCCATCCTTAAGATGTGAAAGTATCTGCTGATTGGGGAGGAGGAGGGGTTTTGGTGCTGCGCCTTAAATAGAAAAAGAGGACGCATTTTCCACTTCACCCACATTAAACTAGTAGTTGGTCAAAAGTTATTTTACTTTTTGAGGAAAAGTTAATAAGTCTTCATTCGATTTTCCCTCTCAATTGAGTAGATTGCTTGAAACAGATATCATTTCTACAACTAAGAGTGGCGCCTTTATGCTTAGAAAAATAAACTTCAAATTAGAATAAGTGCTAATACCTATGCGATTAAAACAAGCAATTTCTCAACCCAATACCGCCACATACCGAGCCAGTCTGAGACCAAAAGCCAGATTAAACAGAACGCAAGAAAGGAGAAGGAGGCCACATTTTTCAAAAATAAAGGCATTATTTACAAAGTACGCATACATACAAGCATTTTAGTGATTAGTGTGTATTAGCATGCCCATAAAAGTGAAGGTGATTAGCCAAAGTTTTACATCTGTTAGAGCTCTCAAAAAGGGAGGTGAGTAAAATAGGTGGGTAAGTAGACAAGCAAGCAAGCTAGTTGGATAGAATGTCCCTCTGTACA
Organism: Echinococcus granulosus; assembly: GCF_000524195.1. Lineage (NCBI taxonomy): Eukaryota > Metazoa > Platyhelminthes > Cestoda > Cyclophyllidea > Taeniidae > Echinococcus > Echinococcus granulosus. Next base: position 458,459 of record NW_020170419.1, on the reverse strand, counting down.
TATTATGCAAGGCGCTAATAATTTGTTTTACGTTCAGCATTGTTAAAGGCCAAGCCTTCTCTCTAAAAATTAAAAAGCAAAAGTTGCAAATATTGCCATAAAAAGCAGTTAAAACAGTCCCCCCTACCCTCCTCTCTCGACCCCCCATTACCAAACGACTACATCCAATAGGAGAAAATAGAGAAAAAAAATAAAAGCCCGTGTGAGGAGATTTAAATGACAAAAGGCGTTAGCGTTAATTTGAAAACAAATAAAAGTTAAATAAAGGCAAACCTTTTTCAGTTTAAAGAAGGGTTTAAGGAGATTCATTATTTCCCCAAATCAGGAGCGAGAGATCAGTCCATATTGGCAGTGACTTTAAATAACACAGCAGACGACGACACGTCGCCTGCATTAAGCCACCTTCAAACCTAACAAATGGTCTCCCACCAACATTTTCATTGGCCTTCTCACACCCCTCACTCCGAGCGCGCCTATTGGCTCTGCCAAGGTCACTAGTGGGGAAAAAACAAAAGCGCTGTTCCACACACGCTAGAACATAATGAAAATGAATTCTGTGCCTACGTTGCCTGTTTTAACAGCGCCCGGAAAGGCTGTCGCAGTTTTGTCTCTGTCTCTCCCTCTTTGTGAATACGGAGGAGGGCGAGAAAAAAAAGAAGAGGTACGGAAAGTAACTTTGAGATTGAGCATGTCCAGGTCTCTCAACCTGGTTTACTTAGAAAATGCAACAGGGGATTGCTCCGCATTGCGGTTAATACCAGTCGCGGGTACACTTTGACGACAAGGCTTGACACGAGTCGGAGAGTTTGTGATGGCCATCATTTACAGTTTCATTAGAAATTTAAACCGCTAAAGCGGAATTATTCTGAGCTATTTATGAAAAAAAAAGACGGCTTAAATGGAAATGGTGACGAGATTGAACTGGGTCTTTTTTGGTCCACCCTGAAACAACTGTAGTGACGCGTTGCCATGGTAGCCAGAATGCATTATTCCAAGACGGAAGTGTTCGTGATTGACCGCGTTGACCAAACGGACAGAAATATACGCGTATTGTGAGATTTCACAAAGATTTTATGTCGACCACGGTGGAGGGGGGATCACCACGATCGAGGAATCGTGGCTGATCCGCTTCAATGGAAGTCTTATCGTCCTAGGCGCTATGTTCCACCCATACATACACTGCCAATGCGTCGCCTCCTTGCTGCGTACAGAAGCTCCACAGAGCCAGAGTTCATTGCAGCAATAAGCTTAAACGACCCTTGTTAATAATTAACCACTTCCAGATTACCCCCTGTGTCGCTATTCTCGGAAAGACAACAACAAGGACCCCTAATTCTCGCAAATAATGATGACATTAGTGAGCTCCCATGGGAGTGTAGATACGGCCAACTATTTGGCAGTTATCCTACCTCATCATCACTGGAGAGAGAGTCCACTTCAGCTCTGAAATCCTCGTTGATTTCTTCTTCAAACCGCTGCAGTGCTTCTGCCTCTCCTTCCTCCTCTTCAGCCTCCGCCTCATCAGCCTTTGGGCTACCACTTCTCGATGTCATGGTGCCTTGATAGGGGATTGTGCAGGTGTTTGAGGTCTCCATGATACTTGTTTCCCCTCGGACCTCGTTTAACAACTTCTCCACGGAATCGTATATTACAACAGGTGGAATACCCTCAGCGGCCAATGTGCCATTAGCATCGAGAACATAGGTTTCCGCGATACTCTGAACTGATACAGCGGTCTGAAGAGTGTTTGGGTCAATTGCATGATCCTCAGGATGGGTCATAGGATTCTCCAGCGTCACCGTGGAAGCAGCATTACTCAGTGTTTGTGTCGCGAGATTTTCCTCTGTTGAGGCACCGACGACGGGGAGTTTGTCAATCGGAGGATGAGAGAAATCTGCTGATTTGTTGACATTTTTGCCTCGGATCCACGTTTTACTGAAGTCCTCCACCAAGGGACTGAGAGCTTGTGCCAACTGGGAGCAAGAAAAAAAAGTACTAAGCGAAGTTACGCAGTGATACGGTGAGTGTACGTGAAAATCACTTTCAAAAGATCAAATTAAAGTTTCGATCAAGTGCTATCCACCTCCTCCATACCACATGGCACGAATGTGTACACAAACAAGACTTCCACATCAGAGACAACCTGATGAGTAATCACGCTTGGTTAATCAGTCAGGGGAGAGGAAAAGCCTTTTCTGACATAACAGCTCTGCATAGCACCCAAATGCCCTCTTTTATCCGCCTTGAAAGGGAAGAATTACCTTAATCAACTATGAAAGAGGGCTACAACCAAAAACTCCAAAATGCTGAAAATCAAACTGAAAAAACCAACCACTCCAACTTACTGCTTCCTCTTCATCCTCTCCAAATTTATTAACCTCAGCTTCCACCTTCTCGAACAATTCCAACTCCTTTCTCTCCTCCGGCGTGCACACAATCGCCGGCTTCGCTTTTGCAGTTGGCACAAATGGATCCGCAGGTGCCGATGGAGATGCAGCTGCCGCGGCTGCTGCCACCTTAAACTCCTCAAACACTGCTTGGGTGGTGCATTTGGCAGCTGCCACAGCGGTGTAGGTAGCACTGATGCCCTGAAACATCTTCTCCATCACATACTCCTTAGCATCCTTGTAGGACCAGATCTCCTGGATCACGGGATCACAGATCGTACTCCCACCGAGCACAGGTTTTGTTGGCAGACAGATAGTAGAGCTACCGGTGGTAGTAGTATTGGTTGTTGTAATTGGCTTCTTTATGCTGTTGAATAGAGGACGTGAGGACTTCGGTCTCGGGGTTAGCACGGTCCCTCGCGAACCTGAAGCGGCTGGAACTTTTGTAAGACGAGGAGCATCTGCGTTAAAACAAACAAGCAAACAGTGTCTTAAGGTGATTTGTATTTCCTTGGGCAAGAAGATTGACAAAAATGGTGTCATAATGTTCAGATATCCGGTGACGCCTATTTTATTTAAGTAGCAAGTATGCAAGCAAGTATTTATGGCATAAAAGTGATTGAAACGAAGATGTTTATGAGTTAATAGGGCAGTAATTCGTCGCATTCTACACTGTAAAATTCACAAGAAGCACTGAACGAAATAGCCCGACGTATCTACAGACAGCCTACTCACCCAACAGTGCCAGCAACACCGATTCAACTGCCACAATTGCAAAGGCTATCTACCTACCTAACCCATCGGTATGGTGAGACAAGTGTGGAAAGAAGCCCAGTGAATGAGAAATTTTGCTCGCCGTCCCCTCCTCCTCCACCACCACCACCCACTCAGGTGAGCTGTAACCCCGGTGTTGGAATGTGGAAGTAGGTCGTAGTGGAAAAGCAGCCACGGAGGAGAATGTGACGACTGCTAGTCAAAACTTCTAGACGCTGTGGGGCCAAATTTTGTTAGGCCCGATACGAATGCAATGCATTAGTCTGCCGATAGAATTATGCTTGCCTCTGCTTCCCGCTCTCCCTCCTCCCGTTCTCCCTTTCCGGCCCCAACACCTTACCATCGAGTGTTGGCTAAATCTAGAAAGTACGTGAAGATATAGGAAAAGGTTGGAGGGGGAGAAGTGATGGGAGGGGAAGGAAAGAGTAGAGTGGAAGCAGATCACGTCGAGTTTCCAGCCGACCTGATGGCGCCAAAAAGTACGAACCGGTTATTTGACCTCTTCGTGGGCTGAAGTCCCGAAAAATTTGCCCTCTACCACTCCTGCCAAATCGGATTGGCAAGAGTTTAAGAGTGAAAGAGAGATAAGGTGGCTTGCCTCTTGCCCACACTTTCTTGTTCCTTTTTATGACAAGAAAACAGGATCTGCGACATAGACAGCCTAACCGGTTAGCTTCGCAGTTAGCCTTTTCAATGGAATGGGAGATGTAAAGATAAACACCCTCAGATAAATAATTATGGGGCAAAATACGCACATACTCAAATTCATTGCTTTTAAAAAGCACAATTTATTTATTTAAAATCCGTATTCGTCAGTGCAGAGCCACAAAGATCACCCGATGGATGGTGTATGTAGGGTGGGGGGGGGGGGAATCTAAGAGATAAGGCATTTCATCCACCAGGATATGATTAGGTGGCTTGAAGGTGTCTTATCCTCTCCCAACCTCTCGGTGTGCATGTGTGTGACCTTCACCTCCGAAAGGTCAAACTGTGGTTATAGTTAAACCCTACTCCACCTCCTCCACACCGCATAATGCGGCTGCGCTCGCAGTCAAGACTTGGCCATCAAGGAGAACCGGAACAGTCAGAATTGTTTAATAGGCCTCCCTCTTTAAGGACAGGTCACCCCAACGCTCCCATTTCACATCCCATGAGGCTGGCGGAAAGACTGACCCATTGATGGGGGCAACACCTAATGCATGGCATGAGCAAAGGAGATTGGTTAATCATCTAACACTCCAATTTCGAGGTGTTTTAAACGAGACAAATTGCAAAAAAAGGGTGGAAGACTCATAAAAAAACGCGGTCACTTCATCGCCTTTCACTAAATTAGGCCGTGTGACAGTGTGGAAGGAGAGGGAGGTAAAAAAGAAGTGGAAAGAGGGTTAACAAAAAGTAGAAGTAGAGAAAAAACCTCCTCTTGGCCTCATGATCCCCTCCTTTCAGTTGTTTTAGGGGAAGAAGCAACTGCCAATGAATCTCTCCATGCTACAATTACCCAATTCACCATTGTCGATGAACTTTTGACGACCAGCAGAGAAGAGTGACAATGCAAAATGCTGGGTTCGCTTCTGATTGATTTGGGGGTGTCTTAGGTACCTCCTCCACAAATCCCTTTCCAATCTCCTTTAAAAGTACCCTCTCCGACTGTTCTACAATTCTCCGCCCTATTAACTTACTTGGCGTCGCTGATGGAATTCTCTTCTCCTCCGAAACTGCAGTCCGCGTGGGGGTGGTCTGTCGTCCGGATGCTTTCACTGACGCCGTGATGCGATGCTGAAGCGGACTACCTACAAGTCGTTTTACACCATTCTCCGTTGAAATGGGTGTGAGGCCACGTTTCAGTGGAACTCGGCTTGACTGAACTGTAGCGCCGAGAGGCGTACCCGGAAGTGGAATGCGTTCAGAGGCTTTCACAACTGGTGGAGATGCGGAAGGACCTAGTAAAGTAGGCGGTCAAAGTGGAAGAATAATAAGTACGAGTTAGTCAAGCCAAATCAGACAAGAGCTTTAAATTTTGTATTTTTTTGAGGGGGGGGGGGAGAGGGGAAAGAAAAACTAACTTTGTGAAGGCCGAGAAAGCTCCGCCCGGCTAGTTGCGGGTTTTCGCGCATCGTTTGGTGTTGATGTAGTCTTTGAAGGTACTTGTCGAAGAGGGATACGATTGCGTTGGGTCAGTGGATTGGGTGGATCACGAGGCGAGAGTTTTGTGGACCCTTTTCGTGGTGGGGCCTTTTTCATTCCCAGTGTTTTGGTGGCTGGAGAGGCGAAGAAGGAGAAGAGAATTAGATGACATCTGCGAGAGGAGGGTGAGTGAGATTGCAACCCCTTGAGCGGCTCTTTTTTTGTTTCTACTAATACGTTTTGCATGAAGGTAATATGTGAGGGAGGGAAGGGATGGAGAGAAAACGACAATCGACCTATTAGAGAGATGTGCCCACATGAAATGACCATTTACTGCCACCTCCCTCTACCTCTGCCTTCCGCCTATTCCTGATTTTTCTCCCACCTTTTTTGGCACAAAAATAGACTTCTTAATGTCTCAAAAACAAAACAGCAATGACAAAACTGACTCTTAGGTGCGGTGGCGGGGGTGGTGTTGGTGGTCCGTTTGGCAACATTTTTTGATGACACAGCTGGTGAGGTGATCGGAGGTCGATTGTTGTTCGAGGGTTTTGTTTTTGGATGTGAGGTTGTCCTCAAGACACCCACCTGATTGCCTTTGACAGGCTGTCTGGAAACCAGTGACTGATCTGTAGTCTGTCGAGGTGGCTACCAAATTGAAGGGATGAAAAAAAAACTGGATCGACGGTCCTTTAGACAAAAAAAGAGGATCTAAAATCAACTTTGCAAGTCTTCCCCATTGTGTTACCGGTCTCGTAGGTTGTGTAAGGCTCATAAACATCATTGGTAAGGAATAATGCTTGTTTAACCTCTATGCCTAACCACTCGGGAGCTTCGATTTTCAGCGTATGATAACCGCATTGGCGATCTACCCACAGATGTGCCATCTGGGAGGTACGATCCAAGCCTACATGAGTAAGCTTTCGTCTTCTCGAAATAGTAGTATTTTCCTTTGACTTAAAATTCCACCAACAGGATTGAAGCAGTGACATACTACTTACGGCCTTCTTAGTAGCGGGTGCAGTAAATTGTTGCGCTGTAGGCACCGAGTGTTTCCGTGGCAATTGATGCCTCTCCTGAAGTGCCCGACGCAGTCTTTCTGGTACACAGACACTTCCTGCAGCACTGCTATTCCCTCCATCAGCCAAGTCGATAGTGAAAGCCTCGGCCTGGCGTCGTGGGGTGACTGAAACGAAGAGGCTTCCTGTAAACTGTGTGATACGACATTTGGAGGTGTATCCACTGGTTACCCCGAAGGAACCCACACATTACCCATTCCGAATCGTTAAGACACCCATTACAAGGCACTGTAAGCCTTGTGCGTGTATGCTGGTAAACTGCAGAAGCAATCGGTTACTTTCTCACGGATGGTGTCCATCCACCTGCTTAATATGAAAAATGAAACTTTTGAAGAAACAACCAGGACTTATCAATCACATGCCGTGCACCAAAAAAGACCTAATGATGGGAGATACTACCCCGACTCATCCCTCGCGGCTATTTGAGTGATAGGCACAAAAATGCAACGGAGGCGGTAACGGTTGTGTCCGTTGGGAAACAGCGATGTGATTTCATATCATATCCCCCTTACTTCATTGCATAAAAAGCGTATAAAAGCTGATAAGATCTAAGTCCGGAAAAAGTCTGGCCTCCAACAAGGATAGAGGTCTTCTTCTTCTTCCAGGAGGAACCCTTACAGTCTTAAAATACTTTCTATTTACTTAAACACCTTTTTGGTAGTTAAGACAGAGAGAGGTGGGCAAAAGGGAGGGAAGGAGCGAATAAATCTTCCCAGAGAACAGTGCCCTATTGCGTGTCCATTTTCCATAATCCTCAAATTGACCAGCAAATCAGCGGCATGAAGTACCGCTTCATGACATTCTTCCTATCTATTGGTCCCTCTTCCGTATTTTTCACTTGGAAAGAGCTTACCTAACAGATTATTTTTACCTGTTTGGCCTAATTCCGGCAGTAGCACAATTCGTCCTGCCAATGCGTTTACCTGTCATCGAGGTGGCAAATAACTTAAACTGTCAAAATTGCTATTTCCTTTACTGTGAAAAAAAATGAAAAAGGCAAAAAACCCCCTTTCCAAGATGAAACAAGGATAAGGTTTTGTTAGGACAACGCCAAGCAGTTAGAGGTGTTAATGATGCAAATGACTACCTCAAGGTCAAGGGGGGTACGGGTGTGTGTAAGCTTTGGAGAAGGGTAGTTACCTTTTATCTCACCGTTCAAATCAATTGTAAATGCTTCGGCTGGTTTGTGATCAGGGACTAGAAACAAAGGAGTCATTAACAAATAAATAAAATGATTTTGATTGCCTTTAAATTTAGCAGAACAAGGCGTGGCAATAGCGACCTAGAGCTGACGGCACGTACAAAACATCTACACGTCCCTACGAGCATTGACACGTCTTCTGGGCCGAACCTAGCGATTCTATACGTGGTGTTCTCACCATCACCAGGAACGGAGATTCGCTTTATTCTTTAAGGCGTCAAACTTAATGTGTCTACCGCAGAAAAGTCCTTTTGCTCCCATGATAGCCAGACATTCTAGGACACTTAAAAATTCCCGCTCTTGTTCATTGCCCCTGATTGGCCTATATCATGTAGAGGTAGACTTTAAGTTTGTGATCTCGCTAACATTTGGCTAACTGCCACGTATACACCCAGAAGTGGAATCTCTACCGTTCCCAGCTACTCCGGTTGGGAGGTGGACAGGCTCTAAATTCACGTCAAAAGGCACGTACTTACAGCAGTGTAATGCACTTACTTCAACAAATCGCTAGGGAGAAGGGGGATTTATAACATCTCTAATACAAACCGGACGGCATTCAAGGTGATTGCCACGCGTTTAGATCTCTAAAACGGATGCCCCAGAGACCAGCATCTCAAAATAGATGGCAAGGCTGAGCAGGCCATTTTAGAGTCGTTTAGCCAAGAGCCCAATACCCAAAAACAGAGTGAAGTTTCCACCCCCAGACTCGAGGGTCAATTTGTAGATGCGGATTTGGTATAATGCTGAACCACCTCTTCTCAATTTCCATTTTTACCACCATGGTCATGGCCTCTTCACTTCCAACAAAATACCATTGAAATGTCTATTTATAAGTAATAAGTAAATTGAATATCTGTTACAAATAAAAAGCAGCTAACCTTGTCCAGTGGGGCTGTCCGGCCGTAGGTCATTGAAGGACATTTTACGCGACGGTTGGGCTGAAAGCGGGTGGGATGGGGATTTCTCACTCTTCCCTCCCAGTCTCTCGTCCTCTAAATCATCATCACCCCACCAACTTGGTTTGCCATAAAGTTCTATAAGAATGAATGCACGGGAAAAATACCTATTGCTTCCAAGTATCTAAAAACAGACCGAGCCGGAAATAAGATGCCAATTAAGTGAATCTTCTGTTCTAATGAGTTTTTACACCTTTTTCCTTCTTGCATAACTTTTAACTACGGACCTGTACGCCTAAGCGAGACCAACTTGGACCTTGCAAGTAAGTACTTTTACCAACCGACCTGACCTCAAAAACAACCGGCGTGACATTTGCGTAGGTTGGCCAACTTGGCATACAAAAACAGCTTTCCGTAAAGCGATCTACGCTTCTATTGTTAACTGTAGTTTGGTGGTTTGCTTGATTACTTATTCATTCATTCATCCATTCATCTCTGCCCAGGAGCTAAGGCACCGATAAGTCTTGCACCTCCTCTCTCTCCCCTCCCTCCTCTCCCTTGCGCCATGCCCAACTTTTGTCAGGAGTGTAATCTATTAGGCACGCAAGTTCTTAGGATTATATTTTCCGTGGAGATGACCCTCACTACAATCTATAGGCCTTCACTATAGCGATAAAGGCCGGAGGTGGGGGAAGAAAGATTGCCTCAGTTTTCTCCCCCTATCTCCCATTTACCACGTGATTACCCAAAACTTTAAGGTCAAGGAAATGTGGACGATGAGGTGAGGGAACATCCATCGTCTATCCTTCCGCCGACCTGTCTTGTAGTATCAGTGATTACTAGGCCAATTTAGCTGTTCTTGTTGGTCGTATCGAAAAAAAAGAAATCTTTTTGGTATTGCCTGTCCAGGAGACAGGTGCCTCTCTCAGAGGTTTAGCCTTCAGTAAGATGAGCAATTCCGTCTGTAGCCTAAGCCACCCTCCCTCGCACACAAACACACACAAAGCAGTCATGAAGTGGTGCATGTCTAAGAAGTGCATGTGGTGAGAGCGGGTAGCAGCGGATGGATTGTTTAGAAGCAACCAATGGATTGAAAGTCCATTAATTTGTTTGGCCAATCCGCACCCATCAACAAACAGTCCTTACCTTGGTAAAAGAAGTGAAAAAACCTCCTGTAATTTGACCAAAGAAGCTTTTCTGTTTGACTACTAACAAGACTACTCCTGCAATCCAGGCGTTGAAAAATCTTAACGGGGGGTTTAACTACAAATGGTGTATCATCATCATTTGATGACTCACCACATATCACCAGCAGCCAAATAAATGGAAACCATTTGTGGACGGTACATTCTATCATGGTGAAGTGCGTCCGCCTTTACTTTACCGGACAAATTACTCCATATCTTAAAACTGACTCGTCTTCACCAGACACAACCAAGGAAAGAAAAGAACGAGACATTAACAAACCAGACCACTTAGTCCCCTGTTCTTGCCTTTTTTGGTGGGGAAAAAAACCGAGAAGCTCATCTAAGTATGCATATTATTGGGAAGGCCCAGGCTTCTGGCTAATGGTAGCAAAATTTCATTTCGTTCTTTTGCCGAAAATAGATGGAGAAAGTTAAAAACTGTGGATTTGAAGAGGCGACTGCTGATTGGTTAATTTTGGGGCTTGTCACATGGCCTGCCCTACTCCACAAGCGGAGCTGCTCCTGCAATTGGCTAAGGTATTAATCAGTCACTTTCCAAGAATTTTGCCCAAAAAGGCAGAAGGGAGGAGACACTCGCCTTCTGAAGGCACCTCTCCACTGACTGAGTCAACGAATGACCATACCTACTGGAGGCTGAATGAGTAAGGCGGAGTTGGTTACAAACCCTATGTGAAACGAAGAAGGTATCCAATACGTGGTCCGCGAAATCAGAGCAGAGACTATCAGAGAAAGAGCTTATAGAAAAAAAGGAAAGATGAGTAATTTGACCCACCTACATACCAGCTCAGAACTGTGGGAATGTCGTGTCTCACGGAAGGATTACTCAGAAAAAGTAAGGCAAATACTGCCTTTTGGTTCTCGGGTAGGCAGGAGATTTTATTCGCCGCTTTTTTACTTTTCTGAAAGTAGTATCTCTTCAATAAAGCGAAGACGGACAACACCTCTGCAGCAAATATCATAGGATTTCCTCAACCAGGAAGGCCCAAAGTCCACAACATCGAGGTATATGATACACTACACAAGAAGGGAGGAGAGAAGGGAATGGGGTCGTTCAACTGGGATCGGAGGAGAAGGGGAAGAGAAGGCCGCTTTTTTTCGCCAAAGTGGCAAATTTTAGTGATTCATTGCTTGTTTTAATGGACTTTTAACTACACCCAGTTCATTTATCGCCTAGCGGTGGGTTGACCTCTTGGTCGTGGCTACGGTTATATGGGTAATGACATCACCAGAAAGGACTCAGGACGCAAGGTACCGGTGTCAGAGTAGGAAGATCGTTAAACAAGGGAAATCCTTTTCTGGGAATAGTTAAATGTGGGGAGAGTAGCTACAGAAGACGTTGAGACAAATCTTAGCCTCTCTAGATCTAGGTAATGAATGAGGAAAGCGAAATGACCGACAGAAAGGGAGGCTTACACTCACCTCTAACACTTTTCCTTGCAGCGTAGGCAGCCTGTTTGTAGTCAACTGGAGCAACCTGCTTAGCCGCTATCGACTCATTCCACGGTTCCACTGATGGAGGTTCAGTGAGTAGCAGAGCCTCATCCCTACTCAACGAGACTGATAGATCCACCGCGATGGAGTTGATCATGGGGGACATCAATTTGGTGAGGAGGTCATTACAACCCTCGCGGCAAGGCAGTGGACTCAGACAGCGCTGATCATTTCCATCACCATCATCGCTGTCGCTAAAACTTTCACCGCCTAAACTGTGATTGTCATAGAGGTGACCAATCACCCCACGACCTTGAGCATCAAGAGAAAGGGAGCGTCGTACGCCATGGTCAAAATTGCCTCGCCGAAATTCCATTCGCGATAGACGATCTGGTGCCTGATATCGATCCATCACAGCTTATCAAAAAAGGAAATTGATCTCTCTATTAGAATCTGGTATGTTGAACAACACCTACTCACCACTCCCCTAAGTAGTATAAGACTCCAGAAAAATGAATCTTCAGTGTTCAAATTCCTCTCAAATTGTGTTTTGAAAGGAAAGCTTTTTTCTTCTTATGATCTAATTTATTTAAACCAGAGAAATAATACCCGGTTTTTTGTCTTATACTGACTACGTGATATCCTCGATTTGTGTCTCAGCATGGCGCGACGTATCAACTTTCCTCTTTCCGTACTCTAGCAATAAATCTATTTTTCTTCTTTTGCAACAAATAGATAATTTCGACCTTTAGGATTGCCAAAAAGGAAAAAAATAAGCTTCAACCTGGATATTTTTTGCTTTAATAAAAAGGGTGAACGAAAAAATCCACACCATTCCCGCTGTGCTGGATTTGAGACGCCCCAAGGGAAACATCAAAATTGCATAAAAAGTTCTTTTTTGGACACCCAAAATAGATAGTTGATCAGCCCACTCCACTTCCGCCTTCCTCCCAAAGTAAAACTTCTCCGATTAATAAAATAATTCAGGGAAGTAAGTAGCATAAAAAATCTGACGTTTGGAACTAGGAAGTGCGGGGGAAGGGAAAAGCATTCACCCTTTCTGCCGATCCACATGCTTAACTACTCCTTCGTCTTTATTCCCTCTTCTGATCAGCGTGGTTGACTGGCCAAGCATAACGCAAGTGGACTTTAAAAAAACGGCGGAAAAAATAAACTGACTTCTAGTTTTCATTGCCATCTCAAAAAAAAGGCGTGTGCGGGGTGGAGAGAAAAATTTAACAAACCAGCACCACTTTTTTCGTGAAACTGCTAGGTTAAACTCAAATCCACCACACCCAGCCATCCACTGATAGAGGTAGTGCTGCAGGGAAGGATGAGGCTCAGCGCCTCATTTTTTTGCTTTCACCATGACTGAAAAACTACTGCCTGAGTACCTGGGTTTAGGCGGCTTGTCTGGTGGCTAGACCTCCGCTTGACACAAACATGGAGGTGTTTACGTATGCCAGGACAGACATCAGTCTTTCCTGTAGCCGTAACTTTGCCCAGCTCTTTCCATTTTCTACAGTAGTACAGTCACAGTACAATACACAGACGGACAAGGAGTGACACCTAAAAGGATAGTTGAATTGCTAGAGAGAAGCGGTCAGAAGTAACCAACCACCACTCGCCTGCAGAAGTGAAACTTTGAAGGTCGACATATAAAAGGGGACCAAAAAATTTGTGTGCAGATTTCATAAATTTCCGCCCTCCTCCTCCCCAGGAAAAATGGCAGGCAAAACGAAAAGGTGAAACCTTTTCCTCCACTTTATACCTTTGTAAATAACCTTACTTTCAGTCATATTTATCGGACATTAGCGAGGAGGTGGTGCCCTCCTCCTTTCTGTTCAATCCCCCCCCCCCCCGCTTCCATTGACCCAAAGGGAGAGAAGGTACGAAAAAACTTGACACGTTTAAAGAAAAATTTCATTGGAAAAGGCCTACTTATGCATATTGTCATGGCAACGAGCAGTGAATCACAGATTTGCTTCTAACTGTGCCAGCTATGCACCACAAATTTGGGCGAACAAGCACGCAGGCTTGTGCGTGTGCATGTATGGAAGAGTGGATCACCTCGCGAAAATCCAAGCAGCTGTCAGGCCAGTCATTATTTGTACTGGTTCACACTTTTCCCTCTATCAAAGGTGAGGCAGACTAAGCAATCGGAAGGTTTGGGGATACGTGAATCACAAGTCATCCACTTCCAGGTCGATATTCCGGAAGTCGTCAATTTCTGAATTTTATTTGATACGAAAAAATGACAAAGCTCCAACATAACCTTTGCTGCGACTGCACTTTTAGCTAATAACCTTTAATTGCGCACCAATTGAAACGCAAGGAAGTCTCCTGATGATGGAGAAAAGGACAATAATAGGATCTTCAGATTGAGCACCATGGCGGGAATTACAGCGACTAAACCACAAAATTAGTCCATCACCTTTTACCCCTCCCCTTCCGACTCCCTACTTTGGGATGAGGGCTGTGTGGCCACCACTCTTATTGAAGCGTTTACGCGCATAAAATCTCACCTAAGCTGACAGACACCTTGAGTTAGGAACAACAAGGGAAAAGGGTGAAGGGAGGAGAGGAGGAGGAAGCCGCCTTTACCAGTCTTACCTCAGATATGAGATGGGATAGGCTTAACAAAACGATATGACGACTTCAGGTCAGGAGAGACCTACATACAAATGATTGAAACCACCGGATCCGTACACTTTAGGTAAATAAACGGATTCTTTGCGTAAATAAGAAAGGCTTCCTTCACCATTATGAAAGTAAGGAAAAAGAAGAAGGGAATATCAAAAGTAAAAACAGCGAAATCGACGACTGGAAGGAAAGGAACAATAGGGTTGCCTTGCCGCCCTCCCTCCCCGAAACATTAAACTTCGCCACGCAATAAATCAGGGCGGTAAAACCATTCATCTATTTACTCCAAAACACAATAAAAAAATTAGCAATCATCTTTAACTCCCGAATTGGGGGCGAAAAACTACAGCATACTTGAGATTTGGGAGAAGGTTACATTCCAGAAGCATTTTTACATCCACCATTTGATGAATGGATGTCACCTACTTTCTACCCACCAATTTGATGGGTTTTTTATAGATCCTATGTGCTTCCCGACAGTTCTGCCACCAATATCGCACCCTCCTGCAACACCCATCCCATTTCCCACGCTTTCGCCACAATTTGATCGACTTTGCAGGACTGGAGCAAATTTCTCCTTACCGGTTTGCCGACAAATTCATTTCTTCTCACGTGGAAACAGAAGTAAACTTAATTAAAGGCAGTTCACACTGGGACGAGAAAAGATTAAGAAAGAGGGGAGGCAGAAAATGAGGGGTTATGGCCAAGAGCTCGTAATCGTCCGTGTGAATGAGGGCCTTCTAACACACACAGGCACATACACCCATCGAAACACATGACTCCAAGCTTACGCGCTGTGCATGAGCGTGTGTGCAATGAGGGACTTTTCTCAGGGTTGATGATTGTGAACAATAAACACTCACCAGCTTTAGATGCAGCATTTTACTTTTTATGCACATAAAAAATTAAATCAAATACTTTTCTGGTTAAAATCCACTAAATAACAATCATCGTAAAAAACTTATAAAATGGTTTTTTTTTTCCAGAAGCTCAAGCGGACCTACGCGACACCTCCCGCGGGTATTGTAATTGGTCGAAAATTTCACCAACCAGATGCGTCACTCTAAGGGAACAGTGCCACCTAATTATCAACGCTGGCAGCGTTTATCTTCTAAATATGAAGGACGCGCCTTACTCACCCTGTTCCAGAAAATAAATGAATAGTTGTCTACTGTTTCCTGAGAAAAGGGAGAAAGGAAAAGGGAAGCTTCGACCTGGTATTTTATAGCAAATTTAATGACATGAAACAGGTGAAAATGTTTGGCGATTAGTAACCAGCAGCACAGCGCCACGAAGTCGGCTAGTGAGGGCAGGGAATAAACAAAGAACTCCAAGGCCACTGCTGACTAAAATGAAAGATATAGGTGTTGGGCCATGCTTCACATTACTTCCGTGTAGGCATTCATCTCCCCACATACCTCTACACCGGTGTAAAATGCAAACCACACCTTAAATTAAAAAGGGAGAAAAAAGCACGCCGTTGCCACATTTTTCTGGTGGTCTGAAAAGCTTTAAATGGTACAAAGCGGTGCGAGACGGGAATTGCTTCGAATATACAAGCTGCCAAGAGCATCGTCCTGTCATGCCGGTAGCTGATTGGCCAGTGGGCATTAGGGCTATTAGTCACTGTGGTCGCGTAATGACACCAGACCCCTCGGCCACAAGTAAAACAGTCTTCCGCCATACTGTGCTATTACACCAACCCAAAAAGAAAACCTTCTTTGTCATTGTGGCGTATATCAACCTAATATGGATCATGGAGTTCAACCTTTGCCTGCAACTGACAATAATACTGACCTAATGACCTTTACTACTACTACACCTAAAGTGGATAATGAAACTGATGGATAGAACAAATTATTGTTCCACTCGTCTAGCATGATAAATGAGGATCCGAATTCTCACACGTTTCCCTACTTAGGAGGGCATTTTTTGCACACTGAAACGAAGGCGCGTAATTTGAAAGGTGGTAAATTCAAGTGCTGTTCATCTACAACCTCAGCCAAATTGACGAGTCAATGAGTGATAGGTGGGAAAAACAAGCATCAAAGGGTAGTGGAGGATATGAGGATCTACTCACGTATCAATCAGGGAAATCGGCGAAAATACATTAAGTAAATGTTACTCAAAAATTTTTAAAGAAGCGGCAAATTTGGGTTTATTTAAAGGCCGAACGAAGTTTGCCTGACTGACTAATAACCAAACAAACGACTTCGGGCAATCAGAAAATGCCAAAAAAAGAGAAGGATTTTTTGAGCAAGGAATAGCAAGGGGAAAGGTGTGCCCTAGTGAAAGCGCTAACAACTGCCCTAATATGAGTCATCTTACAGTTAAGCATGAAGAAATAATAAAAAAGAAGGCGCAAATAGGCATGCACAGGCGCGCGCGTGCGTATACACGCGCACAGTAAAGGGCTGACAGGAGGCACGCACACGTATAACATCTCCTTTTTTGCATGAAATACGAGACCAGGTGAATTTACATTTACGAATTTGAAGCTGCTAGATAATTAGATTGCAAATGACAAGATATAGATTTAATTAAAGGCGACAAATGGATGTTTTACTCAGGAGAGGAGATTCTGGCCAACCCAGTAAAGAGTGGTCTCCAGCCGCTCGGGCATGAGGTGATGCGACAATAAGAATATCACAAGCAAAGACCACTAATACTTCTTCAATAAACCGCTAGTTTATCAAAAGCACTTGCAAAAATTGTTTCTATGAAGCGTTGTTAAGACGAAAAGAATGTGTCACTCCTAAAAGAGAGGCTAAGTGAACCAAAACGTGCCAATTTGAACGAAATTTATGAAAATATTGGTAAGGAAATAAACATAATTTTTTTAACAGTGCTCGAACTAATGGGCCAGCATAACTTATATGTCAGTGACGAAGTTAACGCGACGCCAAGCGGATGGAAAAGTCGATGACAAGTCGTTTTGAGCAAAAAGTGGTTGACAATTGGCAGAATTTAAAGGAATCAACCGATCTCTTTATTAAATTAGTTCAAAGGGCCTGAAAAGTTTAATTAGTAAAAGCGTGGCAACCAAGGAAATTCATAGTGCGTGCGATGTACGAAATGAAAACCAGCAGCAGAACAGAAAAATTACATACTGTAGAAATCGATGAAAATAGAAACAGTCCTTAGGACTAGGCAAAGGCACATTCGAAAAAAAGCACATCCAAAGAGTGACAATTGTTTGTTGTACGTACAATTCGAAACAGCTCGTTATTTTGCTTCAAACACGTAAGCTTTCTGACTTTGACTAAACTGTATCAAAAAAGCAAACACAATATGTGTTTAGTACGAAAAATAAACAAGGAAAGAAATTGCGAAACGTGTGTGGGCGAGATATTAAGATGGAAATGCTTAACAAAATTAAAGCACGGTGTGCGACATATCAATGCTACAAACTAAGTTCTTTGCAAACTCTATCTCTAAGGAATTCTATCCGGAGAAGGTACATTTAGTACTATTTGACGGAAATACCCTTACCTATGCATAACAATGAGCGTAGATTCAAGTCTGAATGAGACGCCTTGCCACTACAAGGCCATTGCAAGTTCAAATAAACTACTGGCACAAACTTAGCAACTTTGACAAAAAAGGTATTTTTTAATCATTTACAATTATTTAATCCATATATTATTACTTAAAATAATATCGTCCTTATTTTTGTATCAGCCAATGGACATCGGCGTCCATTTGGCGCGCTAGAAAGAATCTGGTGTGGCTGTTGACCTTTAATTGTTTAGCATTACTTACAGCCATATAGTATAGGAGGAACGTTGGTCATGCTCATAATAATCACACAGATTTTTGTTTTTTGTGTTCCCGTCTTTTCGCGGTACTGTGACAAGGACTTTGATATCCGTTTAAATACTATCATACTCACTCGTATCTCCGAAAATAGGGGTGCCGAGTTTGTCCATAAGTTGTCCGCCGACTCCTTGGAAGAATGTGTAAAGTATTGCTGTGACCTGAATGAGTGTACAGTCGGCGTCTTTGGACCCAAGGTATCTTCGGTCACCACTTCACTTTATTAATGTTATTTACCACTTAGGGAGGTGGAAATTGTTTTCTCTTTAACTGTCACAAAACAAATTTGTGCAATTTTACCTCGGAATCTGATTATACCGTATTTATACAACGCACTCCATTACCTGTTCCACCAAATGTGCATAAAGTTGTCGCATGGCCTAGTGGTAAGTGTACAGAATTTCGTGTTAACTTCTTCTTTAGGATCACTTCATGGTTTATGTGGTCCACGAAATCCCTGCGTATTCAAAAACATGATCTGTGACTCTGGGCACTGCGTTTGCAAGGCAGGATTCATCGAAAAGCGTCGAAAATGTGGTAGGGTCTTTTTTCAGCACCTTTCAGTCATTTTATTTGCGTAGCTCCTTCTATTTGTAGCAAACCGGAATTGGAGTTTCAATGTGACGATGCTACTACTTGCATAGCGATATATGATGTGTGTAACGGAATCGCTGAATGTTCGGATGCCTCGGACGAGTTATTTTGTGAAAAAGGTTAGCGAATCGATTATTAAGCATTTTTGTTATACCAGCTTTTTAGTCTTTTGTTGTAAAATTAACCACAATAGAACTCTCCAACTCTATTGCTACCTACAAAGTGAAATCTTCAATCTCTCCTGGAGCGCATTTTCTTAATGCCCAAACGTTTCCTCCTCGTGGTGACGATGAACATGACTTATCGGGGATCGGTTTTGAGCCTTTGAAAGTGCGTTCTCTACGGACACTGCGTTTTGGCCGTAACAACCCGATGCCCAGAAATTATGAGGATAAGGGGGAATACGGCTCACCCAACTACCTGATTTCATCCCTTGAACCCGATGTCCCCTCTTTGATGCCTTCAGAGGCGCGGGAAAGATCTATTCTTTCTGATGACAGGGTCAGTACCTTCCTAAAACGCCCTCGAGGTGGCTATCTGTCGCATTTTTTGGAGGACTCACAGTACTCCGATGAGGATTCTCCACTGGAACACCATCGACGTGAGATAGTACACCTTCCAACTCGACCACGTCATGCATCGGTTGAGAATTTTGACGGGGAAGCTGGGGAGCATGATATTTTACACCACCGAGGGGCTGACTTCGATCGTGCCCACAAAGTTTTGCGACACAGGGTGACACCATTGGCAGAGCATTTAGGCAAGTTTTTCCCTTCGAATTTATGTATGCTTTCATTTTAAGCCTCACCTGACCACTCCTGTTAATTTTTTATCTCTTAGTAATTTACCGTCTCTTTTTGTATTTCTACAAATTCCCTTCTTTTCTCTTAGATTTAATGTCTGATGACAAACATAGGATTGGTAGGCATCATGAGGAGGCGAAGAATAGCTCGAAAAGGCGTAAGCATTCAACTAATTCTTCTTTTGCATTCTTAGGAGGTTGTTATTTATTTTATCTCGTTCTGATTCCCAAATACATTTTGATAAATTGTAGCCAAAGCACCTACCGACACTGTGATTGGCCCCTACTCACAGAGTGGTTACCAGTGGCATACCGCCGCAATCCTATTGGCAATTGGCCTGGGTTTGACCTCATGTCTTTTTGGCCTTCTGGTTGGTCGATGTCGTCAACGCGGTAGATTTGACCAAGGGGGTCCACGATCAAAAGCTGTTGCCACGAGCAATCTACGCCGACGAATTTTGCGTACACGTGGCCTGCCAAATAACGATCTTGAGAGGAGTGGTTTACTCTCCAAGTTGCAATTATGACAGACGAGCGTCTCAGTGCAATAGTCACATTTTTCATGCATTCCACAAAGCATTTGTGTTGTTTTGTCCTTTTTTTCTGGCTTTCCCCAGCCCTTGCCCCCTCCCACCTCTTCCCCCGATTTGGTATGGTGTCCTGTTTATTCTGATTTGACCTCTGTCAACCCTTTATGGTAGCATCCTTAATTCGTAATGTCAAAGTCGTCTCAGTGGATGGATTTACTCAGATCGTAGGTGGTGTTGAGGTGTTGTGGTGGATAGACATGCATCTGCGGGTTAATACTGCTCTCGCTATCCCTTTGTTTCTACCATCGTCAGGTGGGTTAGGCTTCTTCAACATCACCGTTTGTCACTCTCATCTTCACCTTATCCATTTGAATATTGACTCTGAAAAAGCCCCTCTTGCGACACCGTGGTGTATCAAACCATCCAGATGCATATTTCTCATATTGGCTGTTTGAACTTCAGGAATTGGACGATTGAGTCAACAGGCTGTCTCATCTAAGGTGGGCACAATCGTTTGGGGTAGTGAGGTTTTCTGCACCTCGGAAGTGTGTGGATGACCTAGGGACGAGCAAGGCGGTCGTTTGAAGATAAGCGCAGAGAGGTCATTCTGCCTCGCAAGACATTTCGATGCGTAAGGCAGATAGGCTCAGATCAAATACACCCGCTTAGGGGTACAATAGGAGGGGGCAGACGGATGTCGATGCACGTCCCAGGCGATTAGCGAGACAAGTGACAAGAAGTCAATGAAACGAATGGAGAAGCAAAAGCACAGAGTTGACGCCCCAATTTCCAAGAGATTGGAGAAACTGCATCCATGCTCATGCAACCCACAGCCTCTCACTGGCTTGATGTTCGAAGTGGCAGGACTAGGGAGCGCACAGATTTTTGAGGAGACTTAAAGAAGATATTTGTTAGCTATCCCCTCTTTTGAATTGTACAGGCAGTGGAAGATATAGCCAAGTGTTTAAAGAAGCCATTAAAGACATTAAAATCGTCCTCAGTGTCTGGGTTTATGACCTCATAGGAAATGGTACTAAGGAAGCATAAAATGCTGCGATTCTGGAATAAACCTAATTATCATAAAAAGTTTTCATAAGGAGCTGTAGTCAACCGCTTAAGGCATTCGTATGTCTTCAGAATTGAGATATTTAGTATGTTAGTAATCAATGTCTTAGAGGAAAACTTATCACTACACTTATCATCATATCAAGGATATCCTAAAGCCGCCACATGGTTGTGGAGCCAACCAAACCCTAAGCAAAGCACACTTATGAACACAACACGTTACTGTGACTCTGCAATCATCTTAGAAAGCTGGGAGAAATAAGCAAATGTGATATCCGATTGCGAATGTAGTAGTAATCGCCCAGTCTTAGAATCACCGCAGGTAGTACTCATAGCGACAAGAATGTAGCACGCATTCCCCAAAATAATTAAGCTTGAAAGTAGACAAAACAAATAATTTGCCGTAGAGATTTCAGTCCTTAAGGTTTGTAACCTCTGCTGCCCGGGTGACATGATATTTTGGCCGGTAACATTATATCCTAATCCATGTTATCATCAAATTATTATATAGTCGTAGTAGAGTCCCAGATGGATAAGCGTTCCGGGTCCATTGATTAGTGAACAACAATGTGGGGAATCTACAGAACGATACCAAAATAGAATTAAACATGGTTAAAATTAGTTTTGATGAAATATGGGGATGTTCCCCATTGTATCAATGATATAATCTTTAAGCTTGCTTAGAGATGGTCACTCGTGTCCCCTAAATTCTAGAGTAAACAAATTTTTTAAAACAACTTGTAAAATCAGTGAGCAATGTGCTTCCTGCGTGTGCATCAATGCCATTTTTCATCCATTTGCCGAAAAGTTCTTTCCATAAAAGAGAATCCGTGAATGGATAAATTTGTCAACACTCTGATGATGCCACTTGACGATGGGTTACCTCGTCAGATTTCCGTTTTCGCGGTATATGATTAGAGAGCCACTTGTCTGTTTTCATATCCATCGTCTTAATTCGGAGGCCGATCTCAGCTGCTGCGTCGTGTTACTACCCATGCGATCTCTAGAACTCATTTCATATGGTGAATTCGGCGACTTTATTTTAACAAAAATGATCACTCCAGTGAATCCTTGCTGCGCTTTTGCGGTAGTTTACTACTACTTGACTAGCATTTGGCTTTACAAGCTCTTCAGTATATGCAGGCAGCTTTGGCCGTTTTCCTGCTAATAAGTGGCAGTCCACACGTCAATGCAGGGTCAATTTTCTATTTATTATGCCTTATAGGGCTTTAAAATGAGTTTAAAAGCGACAATTTTAACAGCTCGGATTGCTTCGTTGATGTGGTGAAAGTTTTGCTGGCCTACTTCAAAATTAAATTACGCTGAAAAACTTTAATTAAATAAAATACTGCAAGCTTAGACTTCTAGAGACCTTGAGAGCTTTTATTTTTGTATTTAGTGATTGATTATCTGGTTTTTCAAATTGATCAAATTTAACGGGTCACACACGTTGTTCCTCGAGCGGCTTTTGTAAATAGGAGACGGGTGATGCTGCTTGTGGTTGTTTTTGCATTGTTGGCGTTCAGCACAGGTATGTGTGCTCTTATAAAATGGACGTGAATAGTTTTTGGGTGTGAAAATCCGACGGTTCAAACCCGGTATTATACATCGACAGATTCTCTTCTCTCCTCGAAAACAGTTTTCATTGTCGAAGGTCGAGCGACTTGTGAAAATGATGAGGTATGAACATCGACTGTCAAATAGTATTTTTAAGTTGAGTGAACTTTATGCTGTGCTTGGTGATAAAATTGTTCCTGTCAGTCGAAATCTGGAGACAGATGAGTTTCAAGTTACCTTCTCCGATGATCATATGAAATTACCCAAGGGTTACTACTCAATTCGTTTCTACGATGATGTGGGTTACTTACACCTACGCAAAGCGCAAAGCCAAGGTCGACCACTTGATAGCGTCAAGCCCGTTTTTACAGTTGATGTTTACCACCCCGTGAGTTGTTCATCTCTTCCCGCTTATTCACCTCTTTTTAGGGTATATGGCTTAGTCCCCTAATCCACTCGGAAACTGTTGCTCTTTTGGCTGCTTCTCTCATTGGCTTCGGCGCCGTTATCACGAAAAACAAGTTCTTTTAATAGAAGGAATCTTGGATATTGGACGACTTCATTTTAACATCTCCTGTGCCGGTTTTGCATCCTTTAAGCCTACTCGCTCTGGCTCTTTTTCTAGTGTTACTAAACGAATTCCGGTGCCATATTGGCAATATTGGGGAAGTATTTGGTCGTAATTCTAAAACTCCTTTTTCTTTAGCCCACTCTCCTTTCTGGTGTCGCATAACCCCAACCCTGATTCATCCATAATTGAACAGAATGATGGTGATGCGTCAAAAGCCGTTACGGTGATACGCTTTGCCTTGAGTTTGTTGTTCCTAGTATAATTTGATAGATCGACTTTGATTTGGAATTCTATAAGTTAAGATGGCACCGTCAAACATGGCATGGGCGACTGGTTTGGTAGGTGGGTAATAATGTTAGGGAGACTTACATTATGGCCTTTCTGTAGCTTGCACACTGTGCAGGTACGCACTTTGTTGTGTCCCTTACCGTCCCCCTGTCATCCCAAACACTCGTATCGCCAAATGCTAACCCCTGTGGATGCAGTTCGATCCTGTTTGCTCTGCGAGCTGTTTAAGTTCCAAGGCGGTAGAAGCGTCAGGGACAGCCCTTTGTGGAGGGAGCAACCTCTCGTTAGAGGTTCAAAGACCTCAACTCTACCGAGGGGTGATGCATCAGGTTGGAGGAAACTCCAATGATTCAACCGCTGATTTGCGCGTCGCTACTGACATGCAGAGAATATGAGTGACGGTGCGTGTGGTTCACCACCAAGGAAGGTAAGCGGCGGTAGAGGCTAAGTCGTGAGCGGCATATTCAAAGCAATGTTAGACGACAGCAGACTTCGGAGACCATTCGGTTGTTCTTCTGATTTAGGCGCTATCAAGGCATGTCCTTTCAAGGGAAAATAGACCCAAGCGTCCTAGGACACGCACGTGACATCTGAAGAAAACGTGTTAAGCAAACTGTGCCATCTTCATGCATCCGAGGTGGAAGTACTGTCGGCATTTTCCAACCCCATTGGGCTTTAGTTTCTTCCCCCTTCTTTATACAATCCTTGATATCAATGCCAACTTATTGTATAAAGATCCACTACAAAGAGCGTTTAAAAACCGTGTTTTTCTTCATTCAAGCCTCACCATTTCCCTCTGAAGATTCACGCTGTTTTGAGTTTCGATGTAAATCTTATAAGAACAAAGGTTGCCGTTTTTGCCCCATAGCCCTAGTCTAGATTTCACCTCTCAAATTCCGACCCAACAAACAGTGACAAAATTTAACGTTGTTTTTGCTGCGGGCTACCTTCCACAAATTTATAGAAAAGAATACATAAGCACGTAAAAAGGAGACTAGTCAAAGTGTTTTTCGACTATTAATGAAAATGATTGAGTCAGCATGAGTACATTGCAAGTCCCTTACAGTACATCGACTTTGCCTTCCTTCAATGTGGATAGACAGGTGGTGCGAAGAACGCCGACGCGGGAGCCCTCGAACGTAGTCGTCATTATACTGCCATTGCAGTACCCATTCATGTGAGCATTGGCATCTCCATCAATGCAGTTGCCTTCTGGGAGTGTTTTGTAAATCACCGAGGGAACAACGTCACCTTCAGCGCTTGTTGGCAAAGAAATGGCGTCTAGAGGGCGGGAGGTCACAAACCCCACCACCACATCAGCGTTCCTTTTCGCCAATTCTACGCACTCCTCTGTATAGGCAGCTTTCATTAGGGAGCTCTACAACCAACCAATCAGAGGCCAACCATTAGACATCTCTACTCGGTTGCATCAACTGCCACCTGTACTTTTGACCTGTCAAATTTAACACTTCAATATGCCAGCAACAGAACGTATCTGAATAAGGGTATTGCCAGGACATGTCATACTTTACTTGCATCAAAAGTGAAAGGTTAGAAAGTAATTTGCCTTGCATAAATCAGTGAATGCAACAAAAATGGACGAAATTGGTGACTTTTCACCACTTGGAGCATTAAAACTATTCATAATTTCAAATACAGAGAGAAAAAAAAACAGACATTATAGTCCATATCGGCAATCAGAAGAGCACCGACGGTTCGATCCGGTGAAGCCTTGTTGAGCCTTCGCAAGGCATTCAAAGGTCCCGTTCCTGAGAGTGCGTGCATGGTGATGATATCAAACCATCGGCACGAGGACAAGAGGCCTTTGTCGGTGCATTTGTCATTCGCCACTTTGCTGGAGTAGAAATGGAGTAAGAGTAGTAAGCATAACCAGCCTTGAATAGCTTCACGTGATAATACGACATTACAAAGTATACCTAATAAAATAATCAGAGTGACTATTTAATAGTGTACTCACTAATCACCGATAAGCAGGAATTTATGTCTGTCCGCAAGATCGCGCAGTTGCACAGCCAGTAAGGGGAATGCATCGTCGATGAGAATGTGGCCGATTTCCAACGCAACGATTCGTGGAGCTGCATCTCTGACCACATGAAGCAGCTGTTCACATGGTAAAGGCAAGTCGATCGAAAGGCATGCATTGCTGGCTTTTTGAGCCATAATTTCGAACACGCGAGACGCCAGAGAGGGGCAGAAATTGACCACTGACCTTGCAGTAGACTGCCTCTACATCATGGAAGAGAAGCGGGATTCCAAGGTGTGCAAAGAGAGCTTAGGAGTTAGTGTAGCAACGGAGTGGAATACTCAACTCACTCTGTCAAACTGAGCACCTGCAATGAAGTTTCGCGCAATTTGAACACGTTCCATGGGGACTAAACCATTGGTCGAGAGGATATTCAGAATATCGTCAAAGGAGAGGAGTCTGTAGCCAAAGAGCACGTATAATAGTGAAATTTCAGTAATTTATGGGTACAAAATAAGAAGAAAAGAATCAAAGTCGCCTACGCATGCAAGTGAACGTTGTGATTTTTGAGGAGGTTTTCGGTGGCCCCTTGTTGACGTTCAACAACCACCACAGCGTGTTTAACTCGCAAACCGTTTGATCGTAGGAGCTAAAACAGAAAACACACATCAACGGAGAGTCTACTTACATGTCTGACTTAAGTAGAGAATGCTTACGGCGGTGGTTTCGGCAATACTGTCGCCATAGGTGACAACATCCTCAACCACCAAAACATTTTCACCTGCCTTCCAGATACCCTCAATCAATTTCTTTGTTCCGTGGTCCTTCGCCGCCTTACGAGTAAGGATCATAGGTATATTGTTCTGAATTGAAATTCCCTAGAAAAAAAGTATCGGCTTAATGAGCAGAAGCAGTGCCTTTCACAACCCCTCGAACGAAGTAAAGACTCACCGTTGCAAGGGCGATAGCAGCGGCAGGAACGCCGGTAATCAAGTCGAATTTATCGTCAGTTGAGCTGACTATCATTTTGTACAAGTATCGTGCGATATCCTGCTACAAGGTTTTTTGGGGAAGGAGGAGGAAGCGCAGTTAGATCCATAACAGAGGATACGAACAATGTGCTGAGATAACTCACCAAAAGAGCTGGATCAGACATAGTGAGACGAATGTCAAAGTAGACGGGGGTGACTTCACCAGTCTTCAGGCGTACACCGCTAAAATTCAACGCACCGAGACGGAAAAGTCGGTGAGCCAATTCTGATCGGGTCGCATCATCAATGGCAGGACACGAAGGCACTTGAGCATACATGCTGTCTGGGAGCAACATAAGAAAACGGCAACTTATAAAAGGTAGTAAAAATTGTGGTCGAGATGAAAATGCCATAAGTACAGAGTAGGTGACTTGTATTTACAGAAAGAAATGGTAGAGAGAAACAAGAAGAAAACACCAATCTGTACAACAAATCAACTGGACTCCAACGAATCGGACTGTGGAGAAGTATCAAAATCGTGTAGTTCCTCAACTAATTCTGGATGAACAAGATCTGCATCATCATCTGACAGTCGTGACAGACGAGAAATGATTGAAAAGAAACCGGGAATGCGATCTGTGATAAGTTGAAAGGTATCATCTCCATGTGTAAGCAGAAGGGCATGTAGAGCCTGAATCAGGCACCCCAATGACGAGAGGCAGAGAATTTTTAGGTCTGGATTGGACTTCCATGTGAAAAGCCACTCCACCAAAGGTAATCCTAACCCTATCAGTGCTTTATACACCTACAGAGGAATGATATAAAGAGGGGTATAGTGCGTACCTCTAGAGTGCAGGGACAGTTCGCACACCGAGTCCACCGATTAGTCAAAGCCATAGCTCTTGTAAACATACTGAACTAGATGAAAGAACGGTGACATAAAGCAGAAGATAAGCGAACCTCAGTAAGCAGTCGACAAAGTCGCCGTACATCATCGTGATTGAAGGTCAATTGTTGAGAATGTACCAGCCGACAGAGGAGGTGGAGGGGACAGCCCAACTGTTCTTGGGGTGGTATTTCTGAAAGAAAAATTAGTATATTGGATAATAAGAACCTACTGCTCGAAATATGGGATATGAAAGACGATGATGTGGGGCAGCCTGTTTGGCCCAGGGAAATTTCTAACTCCCGCAGCCTCTGTATGAGTTCCAGGGTTTCCGCGTCACCTCCCGAGGCCCACCAGGAAACCACAGAATTCGATGACGAGGTTGAAGCGGCTGTTGAATGTTCAGGAGGGTCGAGACGACCACCCTCTACGAGGTAGGTCAACAAACGCAGAGTTAATAGCAAAACCGAGGGGTATTCATGCGTTCTTCCTGAAGACATCACGCAAACTACCAGCAGGTGGACATTTAAAATCGAGGGCAGCCACGATGGCTCATTGACGCATCTGAAAATGAACCAAAATATAAGAACATTCATATACAGCGGTAAGCCAGGTGCTTCCAACTTATTAGGACACTTACTCATTCTGATTATTTATCTTGTTGAATTCCAAAGCAAAGCGACAAGCGAGATGAATGCACTGGTGAATGGTGCGTGCAAGACGCGACATCCACAACGCCGGAAGAGCATTCAAAACAGCCTCTTCGTCAACGGGTTTGAGAGACAGCATTGCTGCCAGAGCGTCCAATACCTCACTAACGAAGTTAGCGAGTTCAGTGATGTCCACACCATGGCGGCGTGTGTAAACAAGGAGGACGTCGATTGTACGAAGACAGGCGAGAATGCCTTCGTTGGCTTGTAATGCGGTTGATTCCGACCATGTGGATGGTCCAACAAATTCAACGCTGATGGGAGTTGTTTGAGCGTTTCCCTCAACACATACTGCAGAAAAACGACTGTAAACCAGTAAAAAACACTCCGTGTGCAAGCATTCATCTCACTCACGCGAAGGAACGGAGACCAATTGCGAGGGGGGAGCGCCAGCAAAAGGGTTCTCGTCAAAGCGCTCCAAGTCGATTATCCCCGAACTATCCAGAGAGGTGCTTTCAAACTCAATTGGACCATCACGCTGCAACTTTTGCGTGAAGGTATGATCAAAGACACATTGCCGGTATAGTCGGAAGAAGTTAACATACTCCTGACAAATGAAATAAGTGGTCACACATAAACCCACCTGGAAACGGACTCGAATCTGTGGTAGAATAAGAGCAATGCATTCACCCAAACGCTTGCCAGTATCACCACAATTCTCCACCCCGACGGAGAGTCGAGACAGACCACTGAAGAAATCGCATTCAGCTGAACTTCGTTCTTCATCCGTGGTAGCACTGATGGCTCGTCTGCGAAATGACGAAGGATTACTCAATCCCATTTACCTGACTAAATCCCCCGAACCCTCGCGACCCACAGACTGCAGAACTCTAATAGCTCGACCACTAGTGTTGCGGTATTTATGCACTTAGTTCTTTGCCTTTGATTGGGTGGTCAAGGTCGCAGTGAACGAATAGAAAGCGGAAGAGTAACTTGTTTTAATCCGCCCTTCTGATTGGCTCTAGCTGCTTCCCGGCGTCAGGTTAACTCTCTTTTTTCGACGCGTCGACTTAGGTGACGGTTGCGCGTGGATTCTGCTCGCCTGAATCTCGTCCTATGTAATCGCCTAAACACAGTTATTTGTTTTGTGCCAAACGTGAAAACTGTCTCACATGCTTCCATTATTCGTAATTTGATGTTGACTTTTTATTTGAAAATGTCTAATTTGAGGGAACATGATAATTTGACATTTTTTTTTGGAAAATACATCCTTGTCGGCCCATCTCGGCTTTAATGTTGAGAAAATGGAGAATGTTTTTAAAACATTCTCCTCTCTGTGTGCGACAGCAGGCTGGTTAATGCCTTGCGGGAAGTTAGTCGGTGGTGGACTGGATCCCGCAACAACAATGCGCATCGTGGGTTGATAGACTTCGCCTAGTTCAACATGAACGTGGCATGGTGGATTGTTTTTATTCTGCTTTTTGCTCTGAAGTTGAATCGATCAATGCGCGTGACCGCACAACCCCAACACAAAACAGACATGCACCGTGGAATGTTTCACCTTAATTTGATGAAGGTTTACCAGCTGTACACTGCTCTAGCATGAAGGACAAATTGCTGGTCTGGCATACGATCTTGTTGTAAATCCATGCTGTTTGTTCTACTTGAGGGTGCTAGGACTGCAAGCCTATCTTTCACTGACCGCTGAACTGCACAAAACTGCTCTTTGATTGGCTACACTCAGAATACATGCACGCGCGTGCGCACACAGATACGGGACCACAGCTACATTAAACTTCCGACTAGACGCTAAAAAGGGTGCATGTGTAAGTGTCGTGTCAAACAGGCGCCAATCGCACTATACAAACTCCCTTTTTGTGAAACTGCATCAAATACAGGGCGAGCGCTAGCACAAACCAGGAGATTTAGGCGGTAAGACCACGGCAACAGAGCGTGCGATTACTCATCAGGTGGCAGAGTGGACAAAGAGACTTGTCTCATCTGTGACTTACAGGCAATGCGGCCAGGACAATGGGGTAGGAGGGCGGGGAGGAGGCGAAATGTCAGCTGTCACGTTTAAGATCGTAGACAAGGCCGCGACAAACTTGTCAATGCGTTTGAACTGTCCTTGCATGGCCTACGGAAGAAGGCCTCGATACTACGAGTACGCTAGCTCTCTGCTGCGAACTAGAATCCGCACTGACTTAGACTGGCGGCCAATCATCCCTGAGGCGCTACCACTACCCTAATACCCCAGAGCTGAGCAACCATACCGTGCCTAAAATCCTCCACCAATAGCCGTATTTGACGGAAAACTCAACACTACACTGGGTTTCACTCACTGGCACACTTCCACTGCTACCTGTCATCTTGATGAACCGCTTTCAGGCTTAAATGCCACATTTGCACCATCTCCCATTACTCACAATGGGGTGCATTTGGCGTCTGCATTTGCACGTGTTATCACCAGGGTAGAAACTCCTTTGATAGCCTCAACACGTGAGGTTCCAGCTTGACTAGAACGCTTTTCACGCATGCCTCGTCGGCATGATCCCTTCAGTCACGGTGATTTGGCTAATATACTCATTTTCACTCCCCATGCTAACAATGATAAGCTCACTTCTGATCTAACTGAAGCGCTAACGCAGTAACAATGTATCGCGTTGCTATGGCAGCTAAGCATATGAAACTTGGACTGTTGGGAAGGCAATTTTTATGAAGTAGAAAAGGGCCTAGTTACATGTCATCAAAGCGCAAAAACATTGCAGGCTGACCTCTTGATTGGTAGATGTTTTGAAACAACGACAATCAATTGTGTGGGGTCAAACATATATTACATGAGACTTACCACCCAGTCGCGTTACCCTTTCTATTTTAGACAATGGTAAGTCTTTTCTTTTTTTTTAATTTTTACCTAATAGCCTCTTGATAGCAATAGAAAACCAGACAGTGAAATGTATGAAAAAAAAATAAGGCTCTTAGCAGTGCAGCCGGATGTAAACAATTTCATGGATGGGTTTGCGTTTATTACATGGCCAAAAAAAATGCAGACAGTAAAATCCACTGGAGTAAATAAACAACGCTTACTTGAAAACCTTCACCGTTTCGATCGCGGCGCGAATTTGCTCTGAGCGAGGACAGAAAAATCGCTCTACTTATCAGGCGAGTAAGTAGTATTTGAAATGGACTAGTACTTGCATGAGTTGAACTCAACATTTTTTTATATTTCGGATAATGTTAGCAACAAAATACGACCAAATAAATATTGGAATCGCCCGTTTTTTAGATTCCGGTGAGTGAATGAATGTTTTCCAGCACCACTAAATCTGCAATAGGTCGCCCTCCCTACAACCAGTTCAGAGAGAAGAGTCAACGGTGAGAGACTCTATTTCAAGGCATCATAAATTTGATTTCACCTCTACAAGATTCTCCTTAAAATGTTACACAAGAGAAATAGCCGTTGTGGGCCGTCGAAACCGCGACCACTTTTAACAGGCACTCCAGTATCAAGTGAGACTGGAGACCACGGGATTGGAGCCTTAGAGATTGACACAACGTTGCCCCAATTCCAGGAGGCTGAGGATAGCGTTGAAATGACTTCAAAGTGAGAAGGCGAGAAAAACTGGGGTGTCCCCAAAATGCCACTTTACGTTATGTAGTTTACATTTGACTATTGAACAAGCGTTCCCACAAAAGCGAGTCATTCGTACGTGAAGGTACGTTGCTGTGAAGAGTCACCCAGCCTTCAAAAAAACATGTCGAGTGAGTTATCAGGGAGCAAGTGAGGTTCTGTGTAGATTCAAACGTCGTCTTAAGTGGTGTACTTCAGTCCCACGGTATTCAGCTATCACGCTTATTGTGTGAACTACATCAATAATCTCCCAGGCCTCTTGTATATCCCTATAATGTGTTCTTCCTAGTGTTAAATAGCCTCATCGAAAACTTTGGTAACAAAAAAGCTTCTCATGGACTACTGCAATACCTACGTACCCCGGCAACTCTGGATCCCGAGGAAGGCATCTAGTTTCCCTCGAAAGTAGTGTCAGCCTTCTCAATACCTGACAGAGATCCGAGTTTTTTGAGGATCCACTTCCACGCCGCAACCGAAAACGCAGCTTCTGCGGCGATGGTGGTGGTGGCGGTGGTGTGGGTGCCACCCTGTCATCCGCCATCACCTCTGTCGACAAAGTGTGCTTGCAAGGAGTGGGAGGAGCTTGCGCCTCCTCTACCAAATTGAGAGTAGGAAGCTTAACAAACGGTCGAAGTGATCTGACTTTGACTCCGCTTGGGCGCGTAATCGTAGGCGACAGAGAGTTTGGAGTGGTATCGCTTGCACCAACGCCAACACTAGTTCCGCAGACCAGCTCGTCACTCCAGAGACGCGGACGTTTGGAAGGTGTTACCCGAGTCATCAAAGGCGAAATAGGTCGAGGAAAACATCCACCACGTTTGGCTAGTCTAGCATCCACACCCTCTGCTACTGAAGTAAGTAGGGCTGAGGCAGGTGAAATATTACCAACAGCTGAGAAAAAAAGGAAAACGAAATCAGTGAAAGACGAAGACAACATACGATTGATCACAACTTTTACATGTGACACTACCATGGGTGTTTGAGTTGAACCGGGGCTACTTTCAACTCATGAAATAGAATTACACTGCACTACCAACCATCCTAACGGTAAGTGCCACATTTATTACTAATAACTAGTTCATGTACCACTTACAAATGTGGCGTAGACGCATGGTTGGAGGTTTTCTATCAACAAAGAAGGAACACCCACAGATACACACTCTTGCAGAGAAAAATGTCACGTTTTAGTTGTGAAATCGCAAGCCCCAGTTAGGTACTAGAATAGTGCAAGCGTTCGTCATAAGTCTGTCACGGCCATGGCAATTCGGCTAAGGCACAACGTCCTGGCAGTCATCCAGCACGCAGGACACCCGGCAAGACTAACGGAGTGCTTAATTGAATCCTTCATTTGAGAAGTCAGTGCATGCCACATGCCTCAGGACAGTTCATTCATGATTGCAAATCATTTTTTGTTTTTGATATACAGTTTACACCCCATGTGTGCTCTTTTCCAATGTTGCCTTGAATATCCAAATTCTATCATACAGGAAATGGACGAATCCACTATGACTTGGAAGGCGCGGACAACGCTAAATGTTTTATTTGTAATGGCCCTTACAGATTGATTAGCTTAGGACATGAGAACTACACACGTTCCAAACCCTCGTCCGGTCATTGATGCAAGAATCCTAGGGTGTCTCATGCGGTGAACAAGTAAATAGTTGAATTAGACACCTCGCCGGAATAATTATTAGTGCATCTAATTTAGCTCAAGATAGAAGAGAACAAAGATTAGAATGTAACTATGACAGTTTTCTGTCAGAACGAGTAGAACATTTCTTAATCGATGTACGACCTGTACCTTCAAAAATCATTTAGCCTTAAGGCAGTGCTGTAGATGCCTTCTTAGAAGAAACAAAGACTTTCGCAAGTAGATGACCACTCCAATCTTATATATTGAGGGAAATGTGTACACGATAAACCTACTTATGGTAGACCAAATACAGTAAATGGTAAAAGTACCTTGAGAAAAGGATGTAGACGGCTCATCATCCAAAAGGGCCTGATAGGATTGCATCATCTTGGCCTGTGCCAGTTCAGTGGACACTAACTGGTAGTCAGCTTCCCTAAATGCCAACTGACTGTTTAAAGCCGCGATAGCTTTGGAGCTTTCCGCCCTTTCTGAGGCCAACTGTGCCTCCAATTTCCGAATAACCTCCAATCGGGCGTTGGTGCTGCGGCTAGAGGCCTCTTTGAGGGAAGCCAGTTCACCAACTTTCACGTATAACTCCTCCCGAAGAGCTGCCATCTGTAAAAATAAGGTATTTATAGCTATATGTTAAGAGAAGAGGAACAAATAGGGAGGATAACACAAACCTCGCGCTTCAAACGTTCAATCTCGATTTTATACGGTTCACCAGTAGAACTGTGATGAAACAAATAAGGATCTGGTCAAATTAATTAAAGTTAGAATTAATGGCAGATGAAAATTTTATACACGCATACGCGCTCGAGGGTTGTGAGGGTGCTGTCCAAGAGCAGATCCTGCCAAATGGGGTTTTTCTAGATAGTCTAAAAACGTGAGTGCGAGATTTTGACTGTTGTGAGTTTGATGGGCGACTGCCTTCTTGGTTCTGGGCAATAGGTTTGAGATGTTCACCAGGATCGTCACCTTTGCGAACTATAGATGTGCATATTTGAAAAACTAATAGAACCTTCAGAAGCACGAGCTGTCGCGAATTGTGTGCAAACAAGGTCAAAATGATTTAGAATTTCAGGCGAGAATTCTTCTTCGTCATCAAGCGCCATATTTAGCTCAAACCAAACCACAAAATCCGATTAATATAGAGTTAGAACGAACCAATGACCTCTGCCTCACAGCATGATCCCACACATTTGGTATGATAACTCAAGGTCATCAAGATGACTGGATAATTTATTTTGGCGCTAAAAATAAGCAAATTCATTGAAACCTCTCATCATGTGCACAAATACATCTGCAACAAAGTTTAGACTAGATTGTCTCAAAAAAACCTAAAGATAAAAATTTTGCTAATGATGAAGCCACCATAACATGTAACTTGCATATTCATTAGTAGTCAGAATTTCTGAGTTTGGCCAGAAATAACGCAAAAACACATCGTTTTCAATTTTTGATTGTTGCTTTTCAAGCTTAAAATCAGAAAAAAGCTCATAAAAAGAACAAGTGGTGGTTTATTTCACAACGATATTTTCTTTTTGCCCTTAAAAAGCCTTAGACTCAGAGGAATCTTTTTACAAAAATAATGATAGCCAAATTCATTACTACTCTTCAGCTAGGTTTTCGCGCAACTTTTCTTATTTAGTCAATATTTCTGTCTTTTCAAGTTGCATCACAACTCTAAAACGTGGCCCAAAAATGACTAAAGTTTGATTTTCATGTATAAACACTGTGCTTTCACACTATTAATTCAATCTCTTTTCTATGCATTTTTAGTGCTTCAACTTTATAATCATCTTCGTGTTTATCACGTGAACAAAACATGAGTTAACCGCTGGTAATGCATTGATTGGTTAGGAGCGATACCGATCTCAGCCCACTTTCTTTCTCCTAGCATGTCTATAAGAGAACGTGATGTACTCTACCGACTTATAATAAGGTTTTTGGATTCTCGATTCTTGTATCGGTCTTTGTAGTCAACTTTTCCACGACGGCTATCAGGCTATTGCAATTAATCTTATGAATGAAGTATCCCCAACTATTTCATGCGGTCCATCAGCGCGACTCCTGAAACTAGTAAAGCTTGGTCTCTCTATTGCAGATGGTATTAGCTTATTCTCATCCACCTTGTGTTGGTTACTTTTGGATAATTTTCTCGCTCATTTTTCTATCATCTGTACTTTCACTTTATGACTGTTTGTGAGAATAGTGCGTGGATTCGTATTTTTTAGATGAGCAAGATCGGTCGGTTGCACTCGAGGGTGACAACATTGCCCCAGGCACCGGCATCGACCTGGAGATTGAAAGTGAAAGTCCGTTTACCCCTTATTCCTACTTTGATACCTGGGTTGGTCTCTATTGTTCTTTTTCCGCATTCCTCAACTAGGTTCTACCATGGCTCCCGAAGCTGCACTTTATGAAACCTGCTATGTCACCGCACACAAGGCAGCTTGCAGAGCGGCTGCATTTAATAGCACAGGTCCAGTGACTCTGTTTTTAAAGCTTCTAATAGTTTTTTTTACTATAGTGTATATTTACCTTACTTTTCTCACAATCACTAATAGGTCAACTCATTGCCACTGGTTCTCATGACTCCTCGATTAAGGTACTAATTCTTAGTGTGCTTATAAAGTTACCCAATTACAATGCCTTTTAATTTGCTGAATCCAACTCGCAGATTCTGGATGTTGAAAGAATGCTTGCAAAAGGCAACTCTGGACCGGAACACTCGGCTCAGGAAACGCCACAGCAGCAGATGGAAGCTCATCCAGTCATCCGAACTCTCTACGATCATACTGCGGTAATTTTTCTGATTCCCTTCTCTCTTTGACTAGTCATATTTGAGCCTCGTGCGTGACTAATCACCGAGTGTTATTCAGGCTTCCCAGCTTTGCAAGTCTATGAGGGACCTACTAGAGGGGTTGCTTGATGCTTTTGCTTTATATGATAAGAAGTCTTCCGTCAAACTAGGTCCGTCTTCCTCTTTATCCAGTTGAGCGTCGACAACGTTGCCTGATGACACAGGTGTGGGTTTTTACTTTTGGGGTAGGTCCTTGTCATCGCTTCTTCATTGCGGCTGTTTGAGTCCACTCGAGCTGTGCGGAACTCCTCCGTCCCCACTTGTTGAGGAACGTGAAGGAAATGACGAGAGAGAATAAGCATTGGATTGCGACAACTAGTTTTGGCCAGATAATGTTAAGTTTGGTGGCAAGAAATTTGAATTCATTCGTGACAGAGGCGGAAGAGATCAACTGGAGCTGATTACCTAGAGCTGCAGATAGGCAGACATCTAGGAGAAGCTGATCGGAGAGGCGCTGATGGAGAGGGCTACTACCGGCAGCTGCCTTCCTCCTATGGTAACGAGACCATGCGTAAACTCTGTAGGTCAGCGAAATAGAACAGGAAGTAGGAACGGTTCTGTGAACAGAGCTGCACCCAACCAACAGGCAAATTGA
This sequence comes from Echinococcus granulosus, assembly GCF_000524195.1. Taxonomy (NCBI): domain Eukaryota; kingdom Metazoa; phylum Platyhelminthes; class Cestoda; order Cyclophyllidea; family Taeniidae; genus Echinococcus; species Echinococcus granulosus. The sequence continues at coordinate 422,277 of NW_020170419.1, read as the reverse complement.
GAAGACCTCGACAACCATACTAGCATCGTTTTCTTTTTTTCCTCGAGAATTTCTTTCCGACACCATTTCATTTCATTGTTGAACAGGAAGTCACCTGTGTGGATTTTCATCCCGACGCGTCACAGCAGATTTTGGTGAGTGGGAGCAAAGACTACACCATCAAGTTCTTCGATTTCTCCAATCCCTCTGTGAAAAAGGCGCAGCGCAGTATTCCGGAGGCGTCACCCATCAAAACCCTTCACTTCCATCCCTCGGGCAACTACCTCCTCGTTGGTACTCATCACAAGACTCGTAGGTGGTGACCTGTTTTCACTTTTTCAGCTCCTCATTAATTGATTGACTGTCGCTCATCTGCCTACCCATTTGTTCACAAGTACAGCATCCCCATGCAGGACTTGCTTAGGGTAGGTGCAGCTGGAGTGTCTGGCATTTGGATGAACGGTGTATCCTGAGGGAATAAATTGTGGAGAGTCGGGGGTGAGGGTGTGACTGATGGATAGATGGATATAGAGTACTGTTTTCGACACCTCTGCTCCACCATTGATGATGACAATGTTAACTTTATCTTGCAGTGCGTATTTACAGTGTGAACACTTGTCAGTGCTTTGTATCAGCGGTGCCGGAGGATCAGCACAACGGTGCGGTGACGATGGCAAGATGGGCGCCCAATGCCAATTACTTTGTCACCTCTTCGGTCGACGGCAGCTTCAAGATTTGGGACGGTGTTTCAGGACGCTGTGTCTCCACTTTCGAGGCGGCACACGACGGTCTGCCTGTCTGTTCGGCAGTTTTCTCGCGCAACTCAAAGGTGGGTCAAGTTCTGCCTTCCGGCTGTGTGTTTACCTTCACGGATAAACAAGTGATTGACCACTTCCACTGCTTGGTTGGATGCTGTGGCCTGGATAATTGACAATACTTTTTAGCTTGTCATGACATCGCGACAGTAGATAGTACCCCAAAGGCTCTACATGGTTAAATTCATGCAATGAATACCGCTGAATAGTCAGCTTTGGTGACTTGATAGGCTTTTCAGGTGCGTATACTTAAATAAAGGGGAGGGGGATGGGGGAATCAGCTCAATAGTCTTAACGTCCTGTTTGTTCATGTTATTCCAGTACGTGCTTACGTCGGGAAAGGACAGCGTGGTGAAACTGTGGGAGCTCTCGACAAGTCGTTGTCTCATTAGCTACACTGGTGCCGGGACTTTGGGACTGCATACCCATCGCTCCAACGCTGTGTTCAACCACACCGAGGATTACGGTGAGTCCGGCGGCCTTTCACCTCTCCCGCCTTTGCCTTATTTCCTTTTTGCCTTCTCGTTGTGCGACAAGGATGGCTCCTCCTTGTCGGTAAGGAGGCGCAGCCCTTGCATCGCCCTTTTTCTCGCAATTGCCGCGTCGCCACTTTTCTATGAGTGATGTATTATTTAAAAAAGTAGTCATTTTCCCGATCCTGCATTGACTGGCATTTGCTGAGCATACCTGTTGAATCTGGGATAGAATACCTTCTGTTGGTCAAATCTTACGACCCATCTTTCTGGTTCCAGGCCTATCCAAGTCTATTCGCGGAATTTTTACGTAGTTCTATCTGCCCTGTTTCTGTCGTCTTGGTACCTCCTGATTTAATAATTTGTTGCTTTTCGGCATTTTTTTGAATGTAATTTCTCACCGCTTTAACGACATGCATTTTGCAGAAAAAAATTAACTCATTTTCCCTCATGTTGCAGTCCTTTTCCCGGATGAGGTGACCAAAAGTCTGTGCTGCTGGGATTCGCGCAATGCTGATCGCCAACGTCTGCTGCCACTTAGTAAGTAGTATTCTTCGGTTTTATATCAAGTTCTCTCAAGCTTTTCCAAAATGCGGCGTTTGCGAACCTGACCTTTCTCCGTTTATATTAAGTCCACAGGGAGTGGTTGTTGACTAAGTGAAGTTTCCCTTTCGGTCGACACGTCCGCTGTCGAGTGAATGGCTATTGCTATCGAGTTGGCTATCGTCTCGAGTTGGGGATATATGCAATGTGATTTAGGGGGGTTGCCCTACCCACTTTGCACTTTTTGTAGGTCATAACGGTCCGATCCGGTGTTTCGTGCATTCACCAACCACAGCGGCCTTTCTCTCCTGCAGCGATGACAATCGCGCGCGATTCTGGTACAAACGACCCATATCTGACTAGTATTTGTACACACACACACACACACACACACACTCGTGCACTCATTTGTTGTATGCCAGCCTTTTCAACAAACCATTTGTATACTCGTCTCCTCGACTCATTCGACTTCCTGCCTTTGATGGGGTTGATGGGTGCATGGTCATGAGCACGTGGTCTGACCTCGCTTTGTCTCAACCTCTGTTGGACCACTTAGTCAGCTCTCATTGGCTGTGTGCAGAAGCGTGGAAACTAATGGGGCGAGGAAAGGACCGGAAATGAGAAATCAGTCGATACTTGGGACAGTTCTTATGGCAATTTCTTTTGTTGACTAGTTTCCAAAGTGTACTTTGGTGTCTATGCTGATTTGAGACGGACGACCAACCTTCCCGTCTTGTTCGCCTTATTCGTCTTCAACTTGAAGGGTTTCACATGCACCAGATCATCCTCAACTCATCAGTATCCCCGTCACGCGCAATGCATCACTCCGTGACAGTACCGTACTAGGCGAAATTGTGCCGCTCCTCAAGCTCCATGTGGCTCGGCTGCAACCCCACCAAGTACAGCTTCACCCGAGACGTCGCTGACGTATTGAC